>NW_008824437.1:1642583-1657273 GCF_000699105.1 Pygoscelis adeliae | reverse complement strand
TAAGCACACAGATAATTAAAGCCAATAAGTAAACTTTCAGAGAGAATATCTTGGGATTTATTTTCTCCATCAAAAAAATGCTGTTATAGTAAAATACAATCTTCTCATAGACATGTAGAAAACATAATTTTTTTTTTTTTTTTACAAAAAAAAAAAGAGAGTGAAACAGTTTCAGTGATTTGAAACAATCTGAGATAATTTTATTGGGAAGTTGGGGTTTTTTAGTTTAGAGTGGGATTATCCCCAACCTTCTCTTCATTAATGTGTCTGCATACAAAACCAAGCATGAATTAAAAGAAAAGTTAAATTAAACTTCAAATGGTATGGTTTAAGTAGCACTGATCCTCCTAGGTGCAGAGGAATACCCTATTCCCTTGCAATTGACTACATGAACACTCAATATCTCTTCAGACTTATTTTCCATGATAATTTTTTGTTTTTAAAAAAATCACATCAAATTTCCTTTTTCTTGTTGTTTATTTTTTATCCATTTCTGATTGAAAGCAAATGTCAAATATTACGACTTTTTTGAAAAATTATTTCAGATTTTTGACCACTTCCATGGACATCCTATCAAGTAATGAATTTCAGTTTGTTCCCCAGCTAGTTATCGTTGTCACTAATAACCTGTATTAAAATGAATATTTCAGGCATATATTAGCAACTTGAAGCAAATAGGTAGTATTTATTTAAAGAGTATGACCATAATGTTGGGTCTTTATCACAATGATTGATAGTTAGTTACAGAAGAGTTGAAACCTAAAATGTATTATTCTTGTTAATTTTAAAAAAATATTTTGGGAATAAACAGAAGGAAGCTTATTAGAGAAGAATGTAAGATTTTCTTCTCCATGATTTTGAAATGAAATGCAGCTATCCAACGATCAGAGGCTACGTTGCACAGACTAACTGCCTGATTTGTGACTCATTAAAAATCAAATTGGATCTTTACAATTGCATAAATCTATTATTATTATTAATAATGCTGATAATTAAAATACAATTGCCTCATGAGGACCTGATTGCAGTAGTATCAAACAAGCCAAAATTAGAACTCAAGTGGCTCTTTAAATCCCAGGCCCAGAACAAAGCTGGATGTTTTTAAGCCTGAAGAGTGATTACCAAGAGAGTATATTGCTAGCAAGATCCCTGTCACAAGAAAACACTGTGGCAAATAGCACTAATTGATATCCCAGAGAGCTGTGTAAGCAGAAGGGTCAGGGATTGATCAGGCATAGACATTTTAAAATCTCTACCCTATGAGGTTCAGACAGCTGTAATGTATAAAAATAGAGAGTTGATGGCACCAAAGTGAAGTAACACAGAATAGTATTGTTATCTGAAAACAACAAAACGCTGTCACATTTCTGAAGGAGAGGAATTCACTAATGCAGATCTTTTATCCTTATTGAATAACAGTTCACCCTACAAGCATTTCAACTCACATGACTGTATATATACCATAAAGTGACAATCGAAGTGTGGCAAAGGATTAGCATCTTACAAGGAATCCTACCAAATGATATTTATGAGGACCATTTCCTCCAGAACAATTAATGTAAATGCATGGCTGTCAACCTGAGTAAGCACTGCATGATCTAAACCCCAAAATGGGAAGAAGGTATGTTAATTCTTTCATAGTTAAGCCACTGAGTAACCCAAATAAAAGTCCACTTCACTAAATCTGCTTTTAATCTTTTTCATTGCCCCAGTAATTAATTCTTCAATGCCTGGTAGGTACATATCTTCGCTCAGTGTGTATTTTCCTGCATTTAAATCAATGAGGGCATTACACAAATGCACCATGCTGGTGTTTGAAAATTATAGGGCCATCCATCAGGAATCAAATGAGATTTCCTCACTCTCTGAAGGAACAGCAGACAGACAGAAAACATGATCTGAGAACTGCATGGCAGAGTGCAGGGACTGCACCATACACAGGGAGAATTTTAACCTCCTGCCCAGTTGTTGTTGGATGGCTTGAGAAACTAGTGAAAATGTGCCTTTCTGATTTACCGTCATTTCGTGTGTGACTCAGTCAAGCCTGTAAAACTTGCAGCAAGTCTGCCTGGAGACCAGAGCAGATATATACCTCTGCCATTCTCCAAGCCTAAATCTCTAACATGCAGCTCACGCTTCTGCCTCATGGTTGATCCATGGACATTTGGGCACCCTTCCTAACAGACACATGTATACACACATGACAGACAGTGTCAGTCCCTATTAGCTCAGTTATGTCTCCTATACCTCATGTACCATCAGATAAGAAAGATGGTGTAAAACAAGAACTTCACTGTGTAATTTCCCTTCCAATCCCATCTCCTGCACAGTAGAAGAGGTTTCATAGCATGAGGGAGGCCTTTCACGGCTGAAGGAGTTGGCATTGGTGACCCTAGCTGTAAAAATAAAGACTGGCGGTCTTACCTGTCAGCACATACCTGATGCAGCTGTTTATCAGGTAAGTTCTAGTTATATGAAAGTTTAAATTAATTTAATGCTTTAAGAGATAGTGTGTCTCAATCCTGATACCAAAAGATCTCCTTTGCATATAAATTTATATTTTGATTTCTGCTAAGGTAATATATCCAGGTGCTAACTACTGTACATACTGGAGATGATTATATGACAAACATTTAATTAAAGAAAGTGAAAATCCTTTCTTGTTGCCTAAAGTGACATTAACTATTCATCCTGTTCACTTCATCCATATTTAGCCACTCACCTTCCTTCAAATTGTACCAAAGTCCAGCTTTACCATGAGTGACCACACTTTTACTTTTCAATTCACTACCAGTTGTGTATAGAACATTGTCATTAGGAGATATCTACAAAGATAGTAATTTAAGACCATCTGTCCTGGTTTCGGCTGGGATAGCGTTAATTTCCTTCCTAGTAGCTGGTACAGTGCTGTGTTTTGGATTTAGGGTGAGAACAATGTTGATAACACACTGATGTTTTAGTTGTTACTAGGTAGTGCTTACACTAGCCAAGGACTTTTTAGCTTCCCATGCTCTACTGACTGAGAAGGCTGGAGGTGCACAAGAAGCTGGGAGGGTGGCACAGCCAAACCAGCCAAAGGGACATTCCATACCATGTGACGTCATGTTCAGCATATAAAGCTGGGGGAAGAAGAAGGAAGGGGGGGACATTTGAAGTGATGGCATTTGTCTTCCCAAGTAACCATTACACACAATGGAGCCCTGCTTTCCTGGAGATGGCGGAACACCTGCCTGCCGATGGGAAGGAGTGAATGAATTCCTTGTTTTGCTTTGCTTGTGTGCACGGCTTTTGCTTTACCTATTAAACTGTCTTTATCTCAACCCACAAGTTTTCTCACTTTTACTCTTCTGATTCTCTCCCCCATCCCACTGGGGGGAATGAGTGAGTGGCTGTGTGGTGCTTAGTTGCAGTCTGAGGTTAAACCACTACACCATCTAACTAACTTTTGAGGGCTCTCAAACCCCATTCAACCATTCATGGAAATTATAGAGAAAACTTGGGTATGAATGGATGTCTTTGAAGTTCTAAATCCCAGTATGAATTCCCCAACAATCCCACTTCCATTGCTCATGATGGTCCAGGATGGTATAATCAACTGAATACAACAGTGATATTATCTCCAGCCATTTAAAACTGGGGGAACAACACAAACTGAACGCTGAGGAAGTAATTTTAGAAGCCCTTTACAGAGAATGGTGGGCTGGAGCTTGAGTAAGATGCTTAAATAAGGTATCTATGCTGTTCTTCCAAGAATCCCATCCCAGATATCCACGCCAGGCTTGCTAATGAGAAACAGGACCTACAGCAGGCACATGCCTTTCTAGCCAACAAATGGGTACCATGTGTGATAATCCAGGTAATCCTAAGGGGTACAACGTAACAGGCAATTAACTGTGCCCCCAGTTAATACTGCCAATGAAGGCTGTACTAACAATTTATAGTATGCTGAAATACTTGCTAACAGGTGGTCAAAAAAATTTCAGTCTAAACTCAATTTGCTTTAATGAGTGATTTGACAGCTCAGTAGTGGAAGTTATACTGCAAGTACTTGAAATCAGATGACATGAAACCTGTTTTGCAGATAGTAACAAAGCAGTCTGCCCCCTTGGTTTTCAGCTGGAACAAGGAAATCAATTTAAACCAGGAAAGACCTCTTTTAAGTCTTTTCTCAATTAAGGATACTCAGGTTTTATTTCTTTCTTTCAAATATAAAATGATGCATAACAAGAAAGCTCATACTTTCATCAGAATGAGGAAAGAAGTCTGCAGAAATACAGCTTTCAGTTATTGGCCTTTTGTAATAATTTGGGATTAAACCTGATTAATTCTTAAATTTGCAGTCTGTTAAAGGCCTGTATAATTTTATGTTTATATAAAGTTATGTTCGCCTGCATGGAGATTTATACACACATTTTTTCTATTTATGCAAAAATATTTTCTATTTTCTTAAAATATTTCTATTTTTCTTATGCTCTTGCTCTTTCAGGCAAATCTTGTTCAGTAAACCAAGCTGAAATTTATTTCAAGCTACACGATTTTAATAAACTTTGTATTTGTCATCTATAAAATGCATGTGTTTTATCCAAAACCTGTCTACTAACAACATCTAGAAAATCTTTTTTTTGCCATATTTAGTACCCTTGAATAAATGATTAAATCTGCATTCTTCTTCTACAGATAGACTAAACCTTTTTTTTTTTTTTTTTTAAAGTTTTGATAATACACTTTTAGCTCTCCATTGTGCCAAAGCAGTTTGTTGCAAACTAAATAATTCAGGTTGTTAGGAGCTAGGAGCTAGGCTTGCCAATGTGATGCCCATCTACAAGAAGGGCCGGAAGGACGATCTGGGGAACTACAGGCCTGTCAACCTGAGCTCGGTGGTTGAGCTCAGGTTGAAAAGAGGCCTTTTCCAACCTTAATGATTCTATGATTCTATGATTCTGTTCGGGCCACTGTTTTTTTGTTTCAGCAGGTTTTGTTTTTCTTTTAAATCTCTGAATGGTATAAGTAGTTATAAATTCCAAACCACTGGTAAGTGTCTGAAACCTATTCATTTTTTTCTCAAGTGATATTTGAGCAAGAGTCAATAAATCTCAAGGAAAATTCACAACACAAAAAGTATTTTTAATTCTGATCATATAAATTCTTAATAACGGACTTTTCTTCTTAAAAAATATATCTCATTGAGAACATTGATTACAATTTCCTTGGAGTCAAGTTTTAGATGAAATTGGACGATACCATACAAGAATCAAGGAATGAGATTGCAATCAAAAAAGAAAATAGAAATGACATGATCTCTCTTTATAAGGCAGTCTAAAAGCTACTTAATTCAACATGGAGCATGATATCCTGGCAGGAGATTTTCTAGCTAATTTTCTACACTATTTGTAAATTGAGTATAATGAGGGGAATAACTATATATAACAAGATTTCGGTAGTTTGAGATCAGATACATCTCAAACAGTTCTAGCCACCTACAGTCATGAACCTATATGACTAGCATGGGTGAAACCCAGAACCACAGTAGCTGCATCTTCACCAGGAAAAATAGTACATATACTCAACCTAGTGTAAGTTTCATTTTATCAACTGTTTCTACAAGTAAATTAGTTATGGCTGGAATAGAGTTAATTTTTCTCATGGCAGCTCATATGGGTCTGTGTTTTAGATTTGTGACCAAAACTGTTATTAACACAGGAATGTTTTAGTTACTGCTGAGCAGTGCTTACACAAAGCCGAGGCTTTTTCTGTTTCTCACACAGCCCTGCCAGTGAGTAGACTGGGAATGCACAAGAAGCAGGGAGCGGACACAGCTGGGACAGCTGACCCAAACTGGCCAAAGGGATATCCCACACCATATGATGTTGTGTTCAGTATTAAAAGCTGAGGGGAAGGAGGAAGTGGGGGGGGACACATTGCAAGTCACCGTTACACATGATGGAGCCCTGCTTTCCTGGAGATGGCTGAACACCTGCCTGCCGATGGGAAGCAGTGAATAAATGCCTTGTTTTGCTTTGCTTGTGTGCACAGCTTTTGCTTTACCTATTAAACTGTCTTTATCTCAACCCAAGAGTTTTCTCACTTTTACCCTTCCAATTCTCTCCCCCATAGCACCGGGGGGGAGTGAACGAGCGGCTGTGTGGGGCTGAGCTGCCTTTTGGGGTAACCCACAACAGATGGTCAGTTCGCATACAAATATCTATACAGTAGACATTAGGAAATCGCTCCATTTACCCACACATAGGCATCTGGTGATACATAAAACACATTAGGGTATCAGAGATTAGCTATTTCAACATGGAACATCTTTGTGATTTGCCATAGCTTATCTCAAAAAGTGCCAGGGCCTATCCTTAGTCAGCTAAGTCATTCCCCAGACTCCAAAACTGCGCTAAATAGCTCTTCATTGGCTCTTGCTTAGGCATGTTATAACACTATTAACAGCTCTATTTAGTTAGATGGGTCTCAGTGCAGATAACAAACATGGGGACTATGACAAGGAAACAAGAAATTCGATAGTTTTAAGCTGAGCAACTAGTCTGTGGTAAATCACAGCTCATCAGAGGCTAAGCTCAATTGTCAAAAAAAGACATCAAGAGCCACCTGAATTATCCTAGGATATCTGAACTGATAGATATGAACTGGTATGTACAAAATACATAGAAATCTTTTGACTTACAGAAGACCCATGTACTACCAGAGCAAGAGCTAGAGACCAAGTGGTATACCCTAGGACATGTCAAATGGCAGCAGACATAAGGTAGGGAAATACAGTCATTAATGTTAAAAGAAAGCTTCTAAACAAATATGGTCACAATGTTTCAATTTTAGGTAGCTTATTGATGCCCTCTTCCCACCCACCTTTGGGCTGTCAGTCTCAGATAAACCAGACATTCCAACTATGGTTTTTTTCTGAGTTTATCAGTTATGTTGAGATTATTTCTTTACACTTTAGCAAAAGGTATACTGATGACACTATAGCAGATGTCATAGGTTGTCTCAAATAATTGTTGTTATTATTATTAGTTCACAAAGTGTAAAAGTGAGACACTTCTTTTTTTCCTTTCTTTTTTTTTAATAGAGCAACATGGGAATATATACACTTCGGTTAATTTCTACCACTAAATTTAAATGGGATATAGCTTCTCTGTTATGCACAAGGTGTACGGTCACAACCACTACATTGGTAGGATAATAAAAATAATAACAACACACACACACACAAGCACCCATTAAATTCATGTATGCATATATGAGTAATTTTAAAACTGAATTACAAGGTGTTACTTGTGTATCTAAGGTTGTAGCAGCTCCTTTTTTATCTTATCCTGTAGGATTCGAGGAAACATAATTGATCCTAGAATTGAATCTTAAAATAAATTTGTTAAGAAAGGATGCTACTGGAACAGCCTGAACGCTGTAAGAGATATTTTCCTTATAGTGATAAAAGCAACTAACATACAGTTGAAGAGTCACCGCCATGAAAAACTCACAAAGTAAGGTCCTAGGGACAGAAAAGAGAGGACTACAAATAGCGCCTTGTTCAGCTCGCACAATAGATCACTGTCAGGAATGAGAACACATTTGCCTTTTCATTCAGCCCATTCTGCAAGCTGGGATGGGATTCAACATCCAGCATAAGATATCAAGCCTTAGCTACTCATGGAGACTTCTTCTACAGTCAGTGAAGAGAGACAGGCACTGGAAGAAGGCAATTTATCCAACCTGCCTTCGCCAACTTCCCTGATGGAATAAATCTGTCTTTGTAAAGGCTTCTTTTCCCACAGCTTCCATGAGGCACTTACAAGTCTAGTTTTAGTATTAAAATATTTCAGTGCAAAATTGTTATTGCAAAATGCATTTTTTATATACCTCTTCTTTTTTATGAGTGGCATAGCAAATCTGAAAACATGCAAGAAGAATACTGTAAAACATAGGATCCATGTTAGCTAGGGATTTTGCTTCATCTTGCAATCATTAAAGAAAACAGCATGCTGAGAGTTTCAGCACTCAGATGAAAAAGACATTCAAGGACCAAAGGGTGATTATGCCTAAGATAATGATGTGGAGGATGAGGGCATTAGCTAAATTCACATTCATGCTTCAATAATTGCTTAGATTATCCAGTTCACAAGTGACTTGGAGTTAATAACAGCCAGGTCAGCTGATTAATAGCAGTGCTTTTAATTTTACCAATGTTGTTCTTTGCCAACCCATTTTTATTCAAAGCAGCGTCACCCAAGTGACATTGCTCTTCTATTCTTTATAGCAATTTCTAAAACTTTATACAGATGAGTAAACATCACAAAGGAAAGAAACTAGTTACACAGGCATTAACAAGAAAAACAGTTTTTTTCTGCAAGAAATTGAAAATTTAAAAAGTGAAAAGTAGGGATTTCTGTACAGAAAGGGGATAGGCATTGAAAAATCTATGGGGGTTTTGTGGTTTTGGTTTGGTTTTTGGGTTTTTTTGTGTTGTTTTTTTCCTGAAGCTACATGTTTGCCATTTGCAATGTCCCAGATGCAGTATGTATTTTGATTCATTCAATTCCATCGCTTTTCCCTGTGGCACACAAGTTCTTACCAAGCTGCACAGAAAGACAATAGGTTTTCCAGCAGCATCTACTTTCCAACTAATTTCTTAAAGAAATGTTGTGTCCATGGACAAAAAAAGAAGCTGTGATCCCACGTGCACCCCCAGTTGCATGCCCTGCAGTGGGCAGGGGGTGGAACCCCCAGTTGCATGTGGGTGGAATTGAATGCCAGACTATGCAGGTCAGGGAGCTATACCCGTTCCCCAGGCTCTACCAGTAGAGCTTTAAGACTGCCTGAAAGACTGCAATTTTCCATTCCAGCTGGAAAATGGGCTATTGGATCATATCCTGCATAATAAAAACCAAACAGTATTAATACAAATTAACAAGAAAAGACCTTTATTTAATGCCTATTTTAGAGAAAAGTGGAAAAGAAAGAGAAAGGTAGGGACTTCTGCATTGGAAATGCAGAAACCTAATGACACTGCTTCATTAATTTCTAGAAAAGACCCCAGTACTATAGTGACGATGTGGTGTGAAGAATAGAATAGAATTAGGACAAGAATAAGGGGTTTTGCTGGCCCTGTGAGCTGAAGTAAATTGTGTCTTCTCTATCTGTGGACTAGCCAGCATAATAACAAGAAAATATTTTATACATTAGAAAGGTGGAGAAAATATATTTTAAAAAGTATGAAATAATTTATATAACTTTTTCCTACTCCTGACTTTCTGATTATAGAGGCTTTCTAATAGAATAATTTATTTTGAAACAGTTTTCAAACACTACAAATTGATGTATAAATTGACTTTTGTCAGGAGAGTATAATTACATGGCAGCAAATCTTGTATAATTATATTATTCAATCCGGTCCAGCACATAGTTTTACACCAGACGTAATGTGAGCACAATCAGAATTACATCTTCTATTCTCTGTTCTAAACTAATTATAACATTTCTTAGCTTTTAATAACAGCATAATGTGGTAATGCTGCTAGATGACAATTCATACAACCAAAAGACTAATACAATAAGACAGTAAGAATTATGGGAAAGGACAAGTCTGAGAATGAATAAAGCTTTTTTGGGGAAAAAAAAGGAACAAATAGTAGCTGCCTCTGGATTTTTATAACCATGTTCTGGATTTTTCATGAGAAATGATAAGGCTCTCATTGCCTCCTGTGACTGGACACAGTATGAGTGTGTGTGTGGGTGAACTCTATTTCTGTGCCAGGTTACAAGGAGGCATACTGTCCTGCACTCTTTCTTTCCTGGTTGGAGCAAAGATCATTTTTGCTGTTCCTCCTATGCAATATGAATCCAAAGAGAAAACATGCCACTCATCTGTGGTTATGTATAACAATGGACCACGCGAAAAGAGTGATGGGAGCAGGAGTAGGGGAAAAAAAGAAAAAAAAAAAGTGGAGGAAAGTAAAACCTTTTCACCCTCTCTGATGTGGCCCATGTTTTCTTTCCTCATGAGCACCACCTGCCTCCCCATGCAATGAGGCAGAGAAGAACCTGTGCCCTTTACAGCTCTCTGCCACCATCATCACAGTGTCCATATCTTGTATTTTCTCCATCTGCCCATGGTTACTAGAGAAGTGGAGGTGCGACATTCTGAGTCCTCCTCCAGCATAGGGCTTGTTGGACTGATCCCTAATCAGGAATGGAGACATTTCCACATCTCTAGTAGGGATCTTATCTGGTGGGATATGGAAGGTGGCTGGATGGTGCCACTGGATGTGTCTTGAGCACTTAAGAACACACAAAATGCTATAAACAGTAAAAGTAAAGATTTGTGTAATACAGTCAGATGCTTAAAGGAAAGCATAAGGACAAGATATTTTGTGTGTAATCCTTCAAACTTCTAGCAATTCTGAATTGAATATTCTTACAATTCAACTTTCAAAATATTATGGGTTGTTTATTTACTAGGTAAATAAATACATATTTTTTCTGTTGTTTTTGAGGTGCCTAATTTCTCTGAGTATTTAATAATAACAATCACCAAAACAAAATTTATTTTCCTCAAAGTTATGGCCAATACTGAAAGTGATAAAAGTCCAAGACAGCAACACCTGAATTTCTTCATGATCCTTTCATACCTCCTCATTTATCCTGAAGGGAGAGGGCCCTTATTGTGCAAACCCTCATTCCAAATTAACTGCTTGTATTGGATCTGTTTGTTATGGTTTGGTTACTAATAACAGAAGAGTCACACAAAAGCACACACACAAATAACTAATATTGTGTCTTTCTGTATAAGATGAAATGGTTAGTATATTGAAAACAGGGAGTCTAAAGAGTGATTTCCCATTCAGCTTTTCCCACAACTCCACTGCTTTCTTCTTCCTGGTAATCCTTTAAGATGTTTATGACTATGATTCACACTCTTTAATTGGATGAGCAATTAGAAGTTTGGGCATTCATCTTTATTTATCTGAACTCTACAAAATTGGCCTGGGATTTGCTAGAGAACTGGATGTCTTGGGAAATTTCCTATCATCGCTTGGGCATGTATATTACCGATGCATGGGTGTCTCCTGAGGGGGTTTTTTTGAGAGTCTGATGCTCGGATTTATTCATATTTGGAAAAGGAATCATTTAAAGTTAGTCTAAAATTCATGGGAATTAGAAATGAAATTAAAAAGGAGAATAATAATCCAGCATGAGGTTTTAATTAATCTTTGTCTTACCCTGGGATGTGGAAAATGTCAATTTGCGCTAGTTCCATGAAGGATTAAGACCAGTAATATGTACAGCCCATTTAGCTTTGAAATAAAGCATAAAGAAAATAAAAATGAGAACTATTGATTCAATGTGACACTGAAGGGGAAGAGAATTAAACAGTTATTAAATGGAGCTGGCGCAATTACCACCATTGGAGGTGACCCTAACAAAATATAGCTGGTTTTACCAGACACCATTTATATCCCCAAGCCACATTCATAACAATGTTTGCCAAAATGAGAATTCAAACAAATGTCTGGAAATCTTCTGTGGACTGCTGTGCAGCCCAGAACATCCCATTTGTTCCACTGAAACATCAAAAAAGATTGGGGAAGAAGCCAAATGAGTTAACTGAGGAGATTCTGGCTTTGTGTCATCCATACTTCATACCTTGTACCCCTGAGTATAGATCCAGCTGTAAACAGGATGAGAAGGTAACCGGGACTGGATGTTAGAGATCTTCAGCTTATGAGGACCTAGCAGTAATTTGGGTTCAGAGAGTGAGCAGGGAGCTACCTTTGCAACACTATATGTGAAGTGAGTCTCATGCCCCAGGTCCAGAAAAATATTTATGCTCATTTGAGCCAAATTTTCCCTATGCCCTTAGTTTAGTCATTAGAGAAATTTTATCATCTCTAAAGAATTAGTAATTTGTTGAAGGGATTAAGACATTAGGCAGAAATTTTATTACTATTAATAATAAATAATAATATTAATAATAAAAAACTAATGAGGAAAAGAACTCTGAAATAGGATTTAAGTCATCAGAACATGTGGGTTTGGTCTATCCATGGTCCTTCAGTCTTAAGCCCAAGCCTTCTTTTTGAATCCTCTACCGGTTCTAAGTATTGCAACCTTTCACTTTTTCAGTAAGTTACTTCCATTCCTCTCTTCAGGAACTTGGGCTCTAAACATTTCCCTTCCTTTGTGAAACAGGGAACAGAGGGAAAACTCTTTCTACGAATAAGTGCCGACTTTCTCCTCCACCTCTTAGCTACTAACCTTCCAAACAAATGATATAGACCTACTCTCATGTACTTCAGACCCTCCCAACCCATATCTAAACTGCCAGCACACCCACTCTTACACCCAAAAGACATTAGATTACAAGACAATGAAGAAGAAACATTTTGGAAAGAAATAACAAAAAACTTTAAGGGGTGTTTGGTGGTATCATGAAATATCTTGCTTTGGAAGAATGAAATCTGAAAAGTTCCCTCCTCCCTCCCTTCCTTCTGTTTGAACAGTACCTTCCACTCTTCCAAGATTTCCTGCACACATCCTCTTAACTTCAAGGCAAATTTCTGGCCACAGAAATGACAGTGACAAAAGCTATACAGGACTTAATAGAATCAATCTCACAAATACGGTTTTGCTGTTAGTTTCTTTAGAGATATTATCATCCTTTTTTTCTTCTTTTTTCCTAGATGAAGAAAGTGAAATCCACTCTTTATGGGTCATTCAAATGGTCAGAAGGTCTTGGGCAGATTTTGTATACATTTTCCCTTTAACATCTCCAGTAATGAGAATATTTTTTTCCCAAATACCATCTTCATTCACTAATTAAGTAATTAGAAATACCAAATAACAAAGAGGTTAAAAGGGGAAAAACAAGGAATCAAAATGTGTTATACAGTATAAAAGACTGATTAGAATTATGAAAAATATCAGAAGAAAATGGATTGGGGAGTATAAGAATGAATAACTTGAACATTTAGTAAGAAGTAGAGAAATTGAGCAATGGAATGGGACAATCACTTGGTAAGGATGACAAAAACTGTTTATAGGGATGTGCAGAAAGCAGTAGATCATCTCACACTTATCTGATAGGCCTGCTCTGGGGAAACAGGAGTAACTGGAGCTAATTGGAGTAAGAACCGTATTCTTACTGATTTCTTACAGAATCTGAAAGAACCTGTTTGATTACAGACTACAAACTGCTGGCGAAGGTCAAGGAGGAGAAATCCACCAGAACGATGAAGCAGCAAGGTACCAACTTACTCAGGAAGTTCCCCAGCAGAAAACCACTGGAGGCCAGGAGAGCGCTCGGAGAAAGTATCATATAGGATGGCCTTTCTGTATACAAGGTACCAAGTTACATGCCTCTTTGGTCCAACTCACCTGCACCCGTATGTTATTATGTATTTTGGCACTGAAATAAGTACTGTAATGTCATACCTAGAGGAAAACAAGTGGACTTTTTCTTATAGATCTAGTAACAGGCACTTTCTCCTTTTCACAACCTCTTGTATATAATATAAAATTGCTTATTATATATTTGATGAATTTTCATGGTATTTCAATAAAACATTAATCTGATTTTGTTATGCTGTTCCTTCAGCTCTTATTTGCAAATTTATGTGCATTCTTGAATTACATAGTAATGTATAATTTGTGTTTTCTTTTTTCTTTTCATTTTTTCCCAGTCTACCCATCAATTAAAGAAATATTTAGGAACAATATTGCCTCCATGTCCTTTTAGCTCCACTGGGCTGTGCATTTGAGCATCCACTTTAACAGTAATATTGCAAATTGGTAATAGACTCTTACAAACTGTCCTGGTTTTGGCAGGGATAGAATTAATTTCCTTCCTAGTAGCTGGTAGTCGTGGTTAAACCACGACACAAACCATGACTGCACTTGAGAATATGGAACACTGAAGACATTTAAGGTTAAGAAAACCTCTATCAGTTCATCTCCTTTCTTAATAAATATGTCTCCACAGTAGAAATAAAAAAAAAAAAAAAAAATTAAAAAAAAAGAGAGTTTCTACTTTTTGCCCTAAAAGACCTTGGAATTTGAAGGCTATTTTTAAATGTGCATACTTAGGTTATAACATGATACCTGCAGGAAGTCAGGTGGTATTTTAATCTCATATAAAGCTGTTGACATCAGTAGAGACATTTAAATAGTTACTACTCAGCATGAGCAAGAACAGTATGGTACAAAGAAGTGATTTATGTAAAGGAAAACAAGGTACTTTATTTGAAATTGGAGATGTACAGGTGGGCAGGAATTCAGGAAACAGTTTTATTGTTCTTAGTGAGGTTTTAGGGCAGAAATTCCCATCTCACTTCTGCTTATGATTCCACTTTCAGTAAAACAAAAACCATCTTAATTTATCTCAAGCTTGGGAGCCATTTAGGTCATGGTCCAACCTTTAATAATCTCTTCTCTAATGCGTTCACATAAGTAGCTTGACATGCTACAGTTTGACTCCACACGAAAGCCACTCCACAAACTTAGCACTGCATCTTCAACTCCATTTTTCAAATTGCACTGGAAAGCTTAACTGAAGATTTTTAAATACTTGTCCTTGTTCTGCTGTTGTCTAAGGAGCCAGCCAACTGTATCTTCCCAATCTTGCAGCCATTTGCTTTAAAAAAAGGTGGGTTTGTGCTTTCATTTTATATATATATATA
>NW_008824437.1:1638469-1641520 GCF_000699105.1 Pygoscelis adeliae | reverse complement strand
CTCCCCCTGCCCTGCGTAAGCAATGACCACCAGTGGCGATCGTTGTGGCTGCATCCAGGTTATGCCGGACTTTGGGGATGGATGGCAACACAGTAGCCAAGGGCTGTCTGGAGCAGTGAGTCAAACGACTTGCTAATACGCAAATATGACTATAAGCCAATCATCTTACTCTATAAATAGTGGACAGCCCAGGGCCCATTGAACTCATGCATGGCAGTGGGCTGCATGCCAGGATCTCCCCTTGAGTAGGGACGCCTCTCAAGGTTACTTCTCGAGATTGAGGAGTATCCTTGCCGCAACAGATATTCAGTAAGTGACTAATAGCATGCTAAACTTCAAAATCTTAGCTAAGTGATATAAAGGATTGATTGCGCATATATAATCCTTTAGACATAAACCATTGACCAATCTGGGACTAGGATTGGATCCAGCCGCACGAAGACTCCTCTCTGAGACAGAGTTTAGAAAGCAAGAGGGTCCTTTCTGAACCTCATGACTCAACAGGAGGGTCTCCCTGACAGTTTTGTCTGACCCTGCAGACTGTCCTCTATGCAGTAAATAATCAAGTGTACCTTGCCATCAAATCTTGTTCACTGTCACATTTACCATTGAACTTGTTAATTCACACTTTAACTCACTGTTTTCTATCAATAAAGTGTATTGTTGCTTCTCTCTTATGAGTGAAATGCAGTCTCACTCCATCTGTGACGTATGTTCAAGGGCTACCTCAGTTTGATACGCAGCTTCTCTCTATACAAAATTTTATGTTTAAACTAGTTTTTAGAGAAGTGCATAATGACATCTAACCCACAAATAAAAATAATACATTACAAAATAGTCTCATCTTTACCTGAAAAACTACCTATTACAGATCTATTCTACTATATGAGACCAACATGTTATATTTTAAAATACTGAACAGATTATATTTGGTTTCTTAGCAGAAATAGGGTACAATTTTTTAATAATTAGTTGCTTTGTAAACCAGAAATGATTTATCCTGTTATCTTTCTTGTTACCTCCTCATTTTGAAGGAATATTGATATGGATGTTTTGGAAGGAACTTCTACTTCCACCATGGAAGTTAGGGTATTGCTTGTTGTCCATCTGTTCTAAATTGTCATTGTTGGTCTGTCAGCTTCTCTCCTTCATTTCTCATTATTAAATCCCCTTTCACCTTCCTCTTCTTTCTTGTGAGTGGCTTACGTAGTTCTCTTCTCTCATTTATGGGTTCAACATCACCTACTTTGCACATTGCCTCCCCGTGAGGTCCACCCTTCCTAAAAGCTTGACCGAATCTTTACTGAATTCAGAGACAGTCTGTACATTTCAGTAGGAGGTAGCTACGTAGAGCTGAGAAAGCATTATCGGAATAGAAAGAGTTTCATAGATGCCCGAGGGATTCAGGTACTACCTTTTCTTGAATCATAACCTATCCAAGCCTCTAACACTGTGTCTATGCCCCAGTAGAGAGCAAAGCTTAGCACAACTGGATCTACAAGGTACTCACATCCTAACCGTTTGCATATAGGCTGCGTGCGTAGACCCAGGTGTGCTTCACAACACACTAAGATCTTAAGCAACAAGTTAAGCCACTAATCATTGCCTTCCATGTATGCTGCAAAGTGATCCCGGACTGTGCCAGGCATCAGTCTTAAGGCCACATTCTTCACTCAGAATCAAGTCTTGCTTTCTGAGCAGACTTGCAGATGTAGGCATATCCTAAATACAGAGGATGTTTAATCAGCTGTAAGGAAAACTTGCATGAAATGCCTTTGTTATATGCTTTCTGCTTTCTATTTTCCTAAAAAAATAGCTCTTTAATGAGTTAAATTGGATGCTAATTATGAAAGGACAATTTTGGATTCAAAAGCACAAATCAGAAATGTCGTTCTAAAAATGACATTTGCATGAGTAAGGGTAGAAAAAAAAAGTTTGCTACATAAATTATTCTTGTTATTTGTCTGTATTATCATATGTTTTCCTCAATCCCTACAGTGGCAGGGAAGGACACTGGAAGGAACAGGAAAACACACCTGATCAACACGTGGCTCAGGGGCTGGTGCCATCGGAGGAATTTTGGCTTTCTTGATCATGGGGAGGTTTACACGGCACCGGGCCTGCTGGCGACAGATGGAGTCCAGCTGTCTTGCAGGGGGAAAAGGGTCATTGCTTACGAATTGGCAGGGCTCATTGAGAGGGCTTTAAACTAGGTTTGAAGGGGGAAGGGGACTAAACCGGGCTCACTAGAGATGAGCCTAGGGGTGGCATGCTGATGCCGGGGGTGAAATCGATAGCCCAGCTCAAGTGCATCTATACCAATGCACGCAGCATGGGCGGCAAGCAGGAGGAGCTGGAAGCCATTGTGCAGCGTGAGAGATATGACTTAGTCGCCATCACAGAAACATGGTGGGGTGACTCTCATGATTGGAGTGCTGCAATGGATGTCTATAGACTCTTCAGAAGGGACAGGCGAGGAAGGAGAGGCGGTGGGGTGGCTCGGTATGTTAGGGAGTGTTTCGATTGTATAGAGCTCCACGATTGTGATGATGATACGGTTGAGTGTTTATGGGTAAGGATGAGGGGGAAGGCCAACGAGGCAGATATCCTGCTGGGAGTCTGTTATAGACCACCCAACCAGGATGAAGAGGCCGATGAAGCATTCTACAAGCATCTGGCAGAAGTCTCATAATTGCTAGCCCTTGTTCTCGTGGGAGACTTCAACTTCCTGGACATCTGCTGGAAATACAACACAGCAGAGAGGAAACAGTCTGGGAGGTTCCTGGAGTGTGTGGAAGACAACTTCCTGACACAGCTGGTAAGTGAGCCTACCAGGGGAGGTGCCTCGCTCGACCTGCTGTTTACAAACAGAGAAGGACTGGTGGGAGATGTGGTGGTCGGAGGCCGTCTTGGGCTTAGCGACCATAAAATGGTAGAATTCTCGGTTCTTGGTGAAGTAAGGAGGGGGGCCAGCAAAACTGCAACCATGGACTTCCGGAGGGCGGACTTTGGCCTGTTCAGGACGCTGGTTGAGAGAGTCCCTTGGGAGAC
>NW_008824437.1:1631829-1636618 GCF_000699105.1 Pygoscelis adeliae | reverse complement strand
AAGTCTTCTGAGGAGCGGCTGAGGGAGCTGGGGTTGTTTAGCCTGGAGAAAAGGAGGCTGAGGGGAGACCTCATTGCTCTCTACAACTACCTGAAAGGAGGCTGTAGCTAGGTGGGTGTTGGTCTCTTCTCCCAAGTAGCTGGCGAAAGGACGAGAGGAAATGGCCTCAAGTTGCACCAGGGGAGGTTTAGATTGGATGTAAGGAAAAATGTCTTTACTGAAAGAGTGGTTAAACATTGGAACAGGCTGCCCAGGGAAGTGGTGGAGTCACCATCCCTGGAAGGATTTAAAAAATGGGTGGATGAGGTACTTAGGGCCATGGTTTAGTGGGCATGGTGGTGTTGGGTTGACGGTTGGACTCGATGACCTTGGAGGTCTCTTCCAACCTTAATGATTCTATGATTCTATGATTCTATATAAGAAGAGGCTGAAAGAGCTGGGACTGTTCAGCCTGGCGAAGAGCAGGCTCAGGTGGATCTTATCCCTGTGTATAAATACCTGATGAGAAGGAATGAAGGAGAAGGAGCCAGACTCTTCCCAGCAGTGCCCACTGGCAGGACAAGAGGCAATGGACACAAATTAAACACATTAAATTCCATCTGAACAGAGGAAAAACCACTTTTGAGCTGTGAGCATGCTCAAACACTTGAAGAGGTTATGCAGAGGCTGTGCAGTCTCTATCCTTGGAGATTTTCCAAACCCAACCTGACACGGTCCTAGACAACCTGTTCTAGCTCATCTGCTAGATGAGCTAGACGAGACGATCTCAAGAGGTCCCTTCCAAACTGTTGTAGTTTAACTCCGGCCAGCAGCTAAGTACCACACAGCCACCCGCTCACTACCCCCCAGTGGGATGGGGAAAGAATCAGAAGGGTAAAAGTGTGAAAATTCATGGCTAGAAATAAAGATAGTTTAATAGGTAAAGCAAAAGCTTTGTGCACAAGCAAAGCAAAATAATGAATTCATTCACTATTTCTTATTGTCATGCAGGCATTTAACCATTTCCAGGAAAGCAGGCCTTCATCATGTGTAACGGTTACTTGGGAAGACAAATGCCATAACTCCAAATGTCCCTCCCTCCCCTCAGCTTTTATTGCTGAGCACAACGTCATTTGGTATGGGATATCCCTTTGGTCAGTTGGGGTCAGCTGTTCCAGCTGTGTCCCCCCCAAACATATTGCACACCTCCAATCTATTCACTGGGGGGGGTAGAGTGAGAAACAGAGAAGGTCCTGAAGCTGTGCAAACACCGTTCAGCAAAAGCTAGAACATTACTGTGTTTTCAGTATTGTTTTGGTTACAAATCCAAAATAGAGCACCATATGAGCTGCTATGAAGAATATTAACTCTATCCCAGCCAAAACCAGTACACAGCCTCAATGATTCTGTGATTACTGTAGTGTATAACCTCCCTCCTCTACTTATAGCAAGGGTTTCTTTGTAGTATGCATTATAAAAGCATGTAATAAGTTTTTTACTGGAAGGCTTCTTACTCTATAGATTAACACCAGCAAGAGGCTGCTGTCAGTTAAGCTAAGCAGGTAAACACATGGCTAACAACAAACTTCAGGTCAGTTTTAAAAAGTACAATAACATTTTAAAAATCAAGAGAAATTTCTAGGGTAAAAATAAACAATGTGAATGAGAGTAAATACATTAATCAATTTTTAATTTCTGTGATTGCAGAGCTCAGTTTTCACATAGGTATGTCTAAATTTGCACATGTATTCAACCACCTGCATAATCTGAAAAAGGAGATTTCACTGCAGAAAATTCATTGCAGAAGAGTCAGAAATGGGAAAAGGATAACCCAGTTACATATCTTTTTCTCCATACTTTCTCTAATGATTAATATTCCCTCAATAAAGGAGAGATACTTGCCAAGAGCCACCACATTGACCAATGTGTGGACTCCTTTTATAAGAACTGAAGAAGAGGAACAGGTCAGTCATTAGAGTGATAATAATAAGACCCTCATTGATTTTAATTGAATCCTATTGATTTGTATAGAAGATAATCAGTTTGAATTGACTTTTATTGATTTGTGCCTAATTGGACTCAATTAAAACCCAGTGATTTGCATTGAACAAACTAAATTGCACTGACTAATTGGACTGAACTGAAGCTCATTGAATTGAAGAGTGTTCAGTGAAATGAGCAAAAAGCTAGCTATTGCTTTTAATAAGACTCCTATGCTGCTGATGAGCACCTACTGAAATGTGAGTGAATCCAGAAAAATACCATTATTAAAGACCATCTCTGAAAAAGAGAGGGTTGTTTGCACATCACTTGTGATTATCTTCAGCTGTTGGTTTTTTTTTTTTTTTTCTCCTGCCTAAGGGTCTTGCTTTAGTGCCAAAAAGCAGAAATTCAATTTTGTGACTTTGAAGAGTGTTGTAGCAGAGCCAGAGGACAGTAAGAGATGCAGCCTCTGATAAATCCATCTTGCAGATGTAACCCACTTCTCAGGTGTCATTAAGAATGAGTCTAACCAAAGAGGGGTATTATTAAAACATCCAGACAGGACCTGTAGACCCTTAATCTTGCTTTCTCCGTTTTGCAGATGGTTCACTATACTTGTACAAATAGTGCCTTGCAGCACGGAGCAGGGTAGCTTAATGGAGCTTTGGTACCCCTGTCCAGATGACAGGTTATCAGATGCAGCTGGAGCATGATGAATCCTATAAGCAATTTGCTGGGGTTGTTAAATTCATTAAATACCTCTTTAATTAGAATCACCAACACAGAGTGAGGGTAGCACCCTCCACCAGAAATCAGTGATTTCTTTGCTTATTGACACTTTAGAATATATAATGCTGTCAGTCAAGGTTATGCAGGCCGTGGTTGCAGGGCTGGATTCAACCTGAAATATGGTCCTCTTTAGCTTTTGAATGATTCTGAACCCACCCTATTTTGCTCAGTATACGAATGCAGGAGCCAGTGCTGTACTAGACATCACCATGGTTAGTTCAGGAAGGTGCCTCAAAACAGACAGTTATTCAAACTGTGAAAAGCTTGTAGGCCTATGTTTTAGGCTGGAAATCACAAACTACAATAATGGCAGTAGTCTTCACTGCACTCCTGAATCTAGTAGGGGAATAGACAATCCAAGACCATCATTCTGTAACGTTTTGAAAGAGAAATACAGAATATTAGAAAGGAAGGGACTTCCTGGGCCACTAAGTCCAGTGCTTTGCTATCCCAAGCATACATCATGTGATCCCTTTCATAAATTTAATAGCTTCAGCATGAAACACTAGCTTTTCTACCCATATTACTCTTACCAGAATATTTTATGTCTCATTTCTTCCATGGGAATCAACTTCTAGCTTTCAGTATCTGTCTATTCATAGCTACTTTACAGTAGCTATGTAAAAACATTGTCCTTTAACAGTACTTGTCTCTCACTAATGTTTATTCCTCTGGCATATTTATAGAACACAATTATATTCCTTGACAGTCTTTGTTTTATTATGCTAAATAAGCCAAGCTCTTTCAGCACACTCTCATGAGGTGTATTTTTTCATTCCCTGTGTACAATCGCTTGTCTGAATACCTATTCTAGCCTGATTTGATTTTTTTTTTACTTACACATGAATGATCAGAACTGTGTTCCACAGATACACAGACTGTTAACTAAAAGAAAGAAAGAAAGAAAGAAAGAAACAAACAAACAAACAAACAAACAAACAAACAAAAAACCAAATTTGTTGGGATTCTGACAGATGGTAATGCCACGAGAATTTAATTTGCCCAAACAGAAGGGTCAGTTGCTGTCTGATGGTGATGGAATCTCTGTTGCAAGGGTCCTTGCATCTGTATCTTCACCTGAATCAAGAAAGATGTCCCAAACCACTGTTTTGCTCAGTTTGTACAATCCAGATGGCCAGTCTCTGACATGACCACCCCAGTACATCCGTAACTTTTGGCTGTTGATACACCTTAAATACAATCAGAATATGTCTTAAATGTCTTAACTGCATACAAAAGACTGTCCTACGCAACCAGTTCTGCAAGAAAACATTTCTGTTGTCTATTTACAACTGTATTATCTATGCACAACACTCCTGCACGTGTACACAAGTCTTTAGGATAGTTCACTCAGGAGTTTACTCAGTCCACATAGATGTAAAAATTGGATCTGATGCAGCAGGAGTTAACTCAGGTGGAATTTATAGAACTGTTTCAAATTCCCATCTGAACAGCTCCTGTAACAATCAGTCCAATACTTAATTCTGAAGGCTGGGTCGGTCACTTAGTTTCAACTTTTCATATTGTCTCAAGGCAGTCCATTATCCTGTCTATGCAGATGTCTGTCCAGGAACCTCTTGGACCAGACCATTAAGACTGTAAGTGCACTGAGTGCGCACACAGGCACAGCTCTGATACACAGCTACTCCACTGTTATAACTAAAGAACAAACTTGGTTCTCATAATTACAACTCAATTATAACTTAAGTCCCATAATTCCTGTCATAACTGCACAGAATATTCCAATAGAGGTTTTACTGGAAAATGGCATAAAGATTTTGATATTTCTACAGAAATTTCATCCTCTGATAAAAGGAAGGACCATTTATTTTTTTCCACAATTATTTCACATTGATCTGTCCATATTATAGAATCATAGAATCATAGAATCATTAAGGTTGGAAGAGACCTCCAAGATCATCGAGTCCAACCATCAACCCAACACCACCAGGACCACTAAACCATGTCCCTAAGCGCCTCATCTACACGTCTTTTAAATACTTCCAGGGATGGTGACTCAACCACTTCCCTGGGCAGC
>NW_008824437.1:1628087-1631078 GCF_000699105.1 Pygoscelis adeliae | reverse complement strand
CATAGAATCATAGAATTTTTTTTTAATCACTTTTGTTAGGAAATTTAAATTTACAAGAGATATCTTGGTCTCCTGTATTCATAAATTTCTTGAAAAAAAAAATTACTGGTTTCATTATAGAGCATGTTCATTTTTTTTAAAATGAAAGTATGAAGTCCCTTGTTCCAAGTGATTTCTTATTTGAAAACATAGCGTAATTATTTATAGAGTCTATGACATTGGATCAAAGCAACAATCGTCTGTGCTGAACTTTGTAAGACTGTCAACCTTTGAGACTAATTCAAGAATGGAAAAAAATGTAACTATCTCAAAAAAGAAGCCAATATTCTAAAGATCTTTTTGATCTAAGGATCACAATGGTCTATTGAGGCCATAATACCAATGAGAAAAGAAGGGACTTAAAAGTATTTTTTCTGTTTTCCAAAGTAGATGTGCTCATGTCACACAGGAAAGATGACAGTAGTGAGTGGACTAGCTGTTCTTAACTTTAATATTCATCACTGTTAGTACATAGTCAACTGCAAAGTGGTTTTTTTCACAGTTCTCAAGTGTCTTATTAACTCTATGTTTTCATCTATCACTGAATAAATTTCTAAACATATTCAGGCTTTCACTTTACCCCAATGTACCTTACCACATAAAGCAGACTTAAGTAGCTAATATATAAAGGATTCATAATAACAATTTTTTTACTACGTGTTAATAATGCATGTGCTGATCCAGAGGTCTGTTAATTAGAGACTACATAGATGAGTGTAAATAAGGGTTATCACAAACTTACAGACCTCTTGGACAGTCTCTTGTTTACCATTTTTCTTCTTCTTCTAGAAATCTAGCAAAAAAAAAAAATGTTTCTGCCATATCCCACAACCCTTCTCTTCTTCCATCCATTTTCTAGACTCTTCCTACTTTTCTGGCACGTGAAACTCACCTCTTTTCCTATTAATATTTAAAGATTTTGACACATTTGTTGCAATAATTATACGAGTGTTAAAAACACAGAGTAAAAAATCTTACATACCTACAGTTCTCTCTTCTTCATTTCCTTCTCTCTCTTGCCCACTTTCTTATCTTGCTCATCCATCATATTTCAGCATAAATTTCTCTTTTCCTTCTGATCCCCTCTGACCTCTCTGTTTCTTGGAAGATTCCCCCAATGAGCAGCTTTCACCTCACCTCCCTTGCTGTCTTTTAATAGCTCCTGTTTTCTCCAAATTTTTAGGATCTTATATCCTCCTAAGACATCCCTCATATGCCCTGTGCCCTTTGCTTCTCTCAGTCCTTGAAAAATCCTTCCTCTTCCTCCAAATAGCATTGGATTAGAAAATAGGAGAAACCTGAAGCAGTTGTTTCTGCCTCTTATTTGCTCCCCTGAGGTGCAGGAGACTGAAAAAAAGGGGGTAAGAGAGAGGTCTGCACAAAAGAAAGACAAATCTCCTTAGAAGGAGCAACCTGGAAGGTCCTGTTTTGAGCTTTCAGATGGGGAGAAAAGAATGAAGGTAAGCAACAGCTTTTACTGCCTCCTTATGGGGAAGAGAATAGACATCACCTGTCATCATGGCTCACCAGCCCTGCTTTAGTTCTTTGAATGCCACTACAATCCAAATAAATAAAAGTTGTTACACGTTCTGACTTACACTGATCAAGAGGAATGATCTTTCAGAACACGTACATGCTAGTCCCTGGAGCACTTAATACATTTAATTTCAGACTATGATATACTCAGGCACAATTATCTTTTATGTGAAAGAAAAATTCTAGCTATGTCTATATTATCAATTATTAAACTCAGACAATTAGAAACACATTTAGCAGATCCTGCATGCATCCATTTCAGAGTCCCTGTATACCTGCTTCTACCCAGGGAGAAAACAAAATCTGAGTTGGAACCTCCATTAAAAGGACAACATGCCTTTAGCATTTTCTTAACCTCTAATTGCAATGTCATCTACTATAACCCCTCAATATAAATTTTTAAAGCATATTTCCTTCCTTTTCTTATTACATTTCAGGACGCTTGGGAGAGGAAAGATTTCTGTATGTCTTCAAAATAAAAGCTTAATAGCTTGAAATTGAATAATGGAAAATTTGAGCTAGATAAAAAAGTCTAAATGATGAAATTTAGCTTATGTGTTGCTTCTTGGGTGGGGGGTTGTTCCTTACTTTGGCTAAAAGATGGAAAAAAAAATTAAGAAGAAAGTATCTCTGGATATAAAACCTGTTGGCCCATGAAATGGTCTATGGCTTCTCAAAGGAAGGGACAGAATGCTGGGACACCTAAAACTAGCAAAGAAAAAAAAAACCTGAGAAAATATATTGCACAGAGAAGATTTTCAGGTTAGACAGCCTACTGTGATTCTAAGAATAGTTACCTGTTGGTTGTGTTTGAATGGTGATGAATGAGAGAAGGCCAAAAATGAGTGAAGCCAAAGAAAATGAAATAATTACCAGGAGAAGACATTTTGCACAGCCTTATCTCTAAATCAGCTAGGAGAATAGGCTAACAACTGCTTTCTAGATGCCTCTTATCTTGAAAGGTTTTCTTTTCCTAAGATCTTGCTTGCAATCAAAGGAAACCTAAAATCACCAAGGTCTTGGAATAATAAGAGTTATTCATTAAAGATAGTTGAATATAACAGGTAAAAAAGATCTAGTTACCATGGGAAAGACAAGGAGATGCTGATCCTGAGAGGAGATGGTGATCCTTCTTTCTTCTAGAGAACTTTCCGGGTTTTGGGGCCGGTCTTGTTCAATATCTTTATCAATGATCTGGATGAGGGGATCGAGTGTACCCTCAGGAAGTTTGCAGACGACAACAAGTTGGGCAGCAGTGTTGATCTGCTGGAGGGTAGGAAGGCTCTGCAGAGGGACCTGGACAGGCTGGATTGATGGGCCGAGGCCAACTGTATGAGATTCAACAAGGCCAAGTGCCAGGTCCTGCACTTGGGCCACAACAACCCCATGCAGCGCTACAGGCTTGGGGAAGAGTGG
>NW_008824437.1:1612435-1627584 GCF_000699105.1 Pygoscelis adeliae | reverse complement strand
TTGGAACAGGCTGCCCAGGGAAGTGGTTGAGTCACCATCCCTGGAAGTATTTAAAAGACGTGTAGATGAGGCGCTTAGGGACATGGTTTAGTGGGCATGGGCGTGTCGAGTTGACGGTTGGACTCAATGATCTTAGAGGTCTTTTCCAACCTTAATGATTCTATGATTCTTTGAAAGGAAGTTCCAGCAAGGTGTAAGTAATGCCCCAACTTTCAGCCCTTCTGTTAGTTTTGCACTTTGCTCCAAATGCTTTTGTTCCTTTAAAGAGTTAACAGATAATACTTTCTTTGGAAGGTAATACTTTGTTTCTGCATCACTGAAAGCATGCTATTGCGATTTTCTAAAAAGAAACTGCTGTAGGGTCCAATTACCCCTTCTGGGCCTGCTGAAATGGCCACCTCTTATGTAACTTTAGAGCAGCTAAAGAATAACAGTCACAAAAGGTAAAGGCTGAAGACTGGATGCACATCACAGTATATCCACTAAGACCTTGAGAAAGGGTAGAAGGGCAACTAGTTAGTAAATGAGACTACGTGCATGCTTTTTTTTTTAATAGATATTATAAATGTTAAGGTGATTGCAAAAGAAGAAATGGATTCAGAAAATATAGCAGCTAGTGTCTAGTGCCCCCTTCTGCTACTGGTGATGCTCCTATTTTCTAAAGCATAATTAAGCCCATTGTGCACCTGAATTTGTTTTCATGGAAGATCTGAATGTAATTTGGCTGGATTGTAATACAGCACATTAAGTCTGTTTGAAGATGAACGAGACTTAAATTGCTGAAACCCACACCTCAGTTTTTCATCTGCTTTTTTTTGTTGTTTGCTTGTTTTGTTTGTTCAATTCCAATTTTGTTTTTCAGATGATAAGCACATGCAGAATGCTACCAAATCTTAATGATGAGTGGCTGGTGCTTAACCACATGCTTTACAATATTTAAAGTAATAGCTTTACTGTTGCAGCTCTGAAACAAAACTCACCTTTAACATAAAAATGGATTCAAGTACTTTGGGAAAGGAGCAAATGTTTACCAAACAGGTTCATACTTCAGACAGTCTTTTTGGAAAGTATTGGCCTGAAGCCAAACAACATCTATCCCTGAGCTAAGTCAAATATTTCAATTTCCCTGTTCACTGCTTTAGGTATATACAAAGAATATTTGGTGGGCATAGGCTGTAGATAGTCTAGATAAGTGAACCCTTATAATCACATAAAGGGCATCCTACTGACTTCAACTTATCTCTATTTTCAGAGAACTGTTCAACTCAGCTGCTCCACCATAACAGGCATGTAAATTCCTTTCCTGACTTCTTCAGAAAATCTGTGTGCAGTTGTAAAGCACTTGCACATTACAACTACAGGATTATGTAATAAAACTTGTCTTCTTTTCAAGGAAACATAGAACCTGATTCCACCTTAATTAAGGATGCAGCTTTTCTTTGTTGCTTTTACTGTAGAGCTAGGATGGAGTTCAGGTCCAGTTAAAGACCCTTAAGTGTAGATGTCTACCTGTAGGTGTCTGAACAGTACATAGAAATTCACTCTGCCATGTATTAAATACCAAGGCTTGATCAAGGTTCATAAGGTTAGGGTATCACTCCTGGTTGCAAATCTCCCAGCAAACCTATTCATATCTGACAGCTAAGTGGTTGCCTTGGATACACTGTGATATCTCAAATGGCACTAAATGCCTCGGGGGGAGGGGGGAGGGGGAGGAAAAAAAAAAATCAAGTCCATCCTGGTTAATCAACAAACTAGATCTTTGCACACTGTGATGGGAATTTAGACATCTCACTCATATGTAGACCCTTATATACAGAATCCTACATGGAAGCACCTTGATCTTGAGCTAAATCTCATACTGACTGTGCTGAAGAGGTAATGCCTGTAGGAGGGAGCCTCAGAAGGAACTATCATACAAAGATCACCAATTACAATACAATGATTAAAAAACAAAACAAATATATATCGGCAGGAAAATTTAATATGCTACTTATAGGGACTCTAAAGAAAATAAAATTATCAACTGCTGTCAGTATTACTGTTAGTACAGATACAGGCCATGACTCAAGGATTTGAAGTTTGACTAATGCAGTTAAGAGGACTGTACTGTTTGCACAGTTCAGGAGTGTTGCGTGAAACAAGAAGGCTGGCATACGCTGCTACAAGTGTACGTAACGCACAGTAACTGCACTACTACTTTCACTGAGTTTCAGACAACCCCTGAAGTGATGCACTACGGAAGAGGCTCTTGGGTGAATCAGTAGGACTCTCAAGAACCAGTTCATGCATTAAAAGAGACAGTTCTAATCCTTTACAAAAAACCTTCTGGAAATAATTTTTTTCTGAGCTGGAAGGACATAGGCCTGATGATTTAACACAGTAACTGCATCTTTAATTTAGAATGCCCATTTATCTGGATCAGAGTATTTTATTCATGGAAAACCTGAGTACAAAAAGCCCTGTGCTCATCACTGAAACCCATTCACACTTCATTAACTCAGCAGAACCATTTGAGGATATACAGTTGGGTAAATGCCTAGCTCCAGACAGAAGTCTGGGGTTTGTAAATAAATGCTCAGACTTTTACTAAAGGTTGCAGGAACAACAAAAGTCCTTTGTTCACTTGAGATTTCTCTCTTTAGTCTGATCTCCTGCAGCGCAGAAAATCTGGATATAAATTTTCTTGGTCATGATAGATTATGATGCATGGTACCCCCAGGCTGTGCCTTTGTTGCCCATTCATGCTAAATATACTGCAGCAGAATTAATTTAGTTGGTTTGTTTGCTTTTGCTTTTTTTTTTTTTTGGCCCTTTTTTTTCCCCTGCAAGAAGGCATTCTTACAAATTATTGCTGACCAGTTATAAATGATTTCATGTCTCAAGACCGACCCTCTATTTCCAACATCTGAGGAATCTGGAGAAGCAATTTATACCCAGGGAACTTGAAGCAAATGGAAAACTACAGTGTTAAATCTGCTGACACGGAGGAACTGCTTCCATATTTTCATTAAGTTATCAGGAAGTCCTTTAAATTTTCAACAGGATGTGCTTTTTGATTGAGCAGGTTAGCAAAAGAAAGACAGACTCTAATCAATCAATCTCAGTGTTTCTTCCTTGCATGGCAACTGGTATAGATTTCTCTGTTGTGTTCACTTAGCCGGCTGAGCTGATTGCATTTTGGGTTGATGAACTGGATCTTTCAAAACATTTAAATTGGAAGGGTAATGAGGGAGTTAGAGCTAAGATTTTCATGCAACTCATAGCATGGTGAGAGTGTAGGTAGATGAAATAAAGGCTCCAGCAAATTTGCTGCCAAAATTCTCACTCTCTTCTTTGTTTCTGGGATTTTAGTTGATACTCTCCAAGACTGGCAGTATGCAGGGGCAAATTCATCCTTAGGAGGCCTCTCTGATTAAAACTAGAGCTCATTCCACATTAGTAGGGGTGGAAGGTCCTTTCCCATTACCATCAATAATACTTGTATAGTTGCAACCAGGAATGTCTTGGAACTGAGACTCCCAGATATGAAATCAGTGGCCTAAATAATTACTTTGATAAAGGCAAAAGTTTTAATATGCTCTTTGATCAAGGCTTCTGATCTACCAGTGCAATCAATTCCTTTCCATTTTCAAGGAGGCTTTCTAGGACAAATGTAAGGATGAAAAGGACACATTAAATGTTGCAGCCTTGTAACTCTTGCAAATAGAGCTACTCTCTCTGGTGTAAGTTAGAGGAACCTGGGAACCGTTCAGACTCTATCAAGAGCATTTTGATCCATCTAGCAGTCCTTAGGTTTCAGAGTTATGAGGGTAACTGCTTTTTGTTCCCTCTTCTCCTTGTGTGTCATTTTAAAATCATGCTATTCACAGCCTGTATTCTGAATAGCAGAATAAGACAGTTAATAACTAGCTGAACACAGGATTGCTGTACGGTTCAGGGTCATTGGCAAACATGTACTCGACATTTGATAGGAAATCCCTACAAAAATCTTCATTCCACATATATCAAGAATAGCTTTCTCATACCATTAGGGCAAAAGGCCAGAAGTCTATAAAAATTAGACTATACTGTTGAAAGAGGGAAAAACAAGACTGCAGGACACTACCAATGTTTCAAGTCCCTTAAAAATTTGAAGAAAAAATTCTTCTTTATCCCAAATATATGTAGATCATAAGTGTATGAGAAAGACATACAAACTATGTGCCCAAGAACCTCCAGTATGACTAGGAGCCACAGTATATCCAGCCCAAATCTATCTCTATCATAGGCCAATACCTTTCAAAGATAGATGTTAAAATTGAAATGCCCTCCAAACCCCTCAGCTAGATTAAAAAAAAAAAAAAAAAAGGGCAAGGGGGAAGCCGAATACTTTCATGGCCCTTTTAAAGGTCAGAAGTGTAGGATAAATACTATGTCAAGACAGTGCCTCAGTTATAATAATCCAGTAGTTCATTCACCTTTTCTTGAAGATGGTAACAAATCAAATACCCAAAAGCAGGAAAGGAACAGTTTGAGGGACACTAAAAATTAAAATTATTCCAATAAAATGTAAAAGGGAAAGTCAAGGTCACCGTGAATTTATAGAAAGGTAACAGAAGAAAAGAGTAAGAGTAAGGTACAGATGGCTAGGTGGATGAGAGGGCAAAAGTCTATGGTATTAATGACTGAAAGAAGGAATGGAAGTCTTACATGCTGAATTAACACTGTGAAATAGAAAGAGAAATATTTCTCAGACTGAAATATGACCACTATAATTGTTAGGATATTTAAAAAATAAACTCAAATCTAAATAGTTAGTTATTTCTCCATTTCTTACTGTTTCCTCTTTTATTCTTTATGTCCAGTGAAGCATTTTGCATTTTTGCACCTGCTTCTCACTCATCACTGAGTTACACTGTAGGCTTTGACTTTTGTTTGGATAACCAGTGGTGCTTCTCCCAAAACATTTGCAGTAGACAGAAGATGAAACAAGCCCCAACAATTTCAGACTAATACAGAAGCTAGTGGGGAGGCAGAGACCAGGTTAAGAAATTGGCACTGTTTTTTAAGCCCAGAGTGCTTTGTTTGTTTCTTTTATAATAGAGGGAGATAAAAAGCTATTGGTGATAGTGATCATATTTCCATGTGCATCAGGATAGAATTTGCAGAGCAAAGAAACAGATAACACATTTCTGAAGTTATTCCTGCTATGGTGAGATGTGCAGACCACAGGGTTGCCATCAGCTTTGAGTTTCAAAAGGCCTTTGATAAGGTTACACATCTGAGATAATTAGTTACGGGAAACACAAATATTCCAGGAGTTAAAGAAGTTTTTAAAACTCAGATGGAGTCCACCGATGAAACTCTCTTCAGTTTTTGACTGACATGGAAGGAAAAGGTGAAGATTAGCTCAAAGGGGCAGAACCAGTTCCCACTTCATGTGACTAAATGCAACTCCCATTAAAGACAACAGGACTTAGGTGTACTTTATGTCTTTGAAATCTCTGGCAGTAAAATTTGAAAAAATATTAATTTAAAAGGCTATTTTTCATCAGTTATATTTTCAAATTTCAGCTCAGATTAGTTTCTTGCTTAGCTGGAAGTGGGGCTATTCCATTTCCAGAGCATATTGCAGTCAACAACTGGAAAAAAAAATATCAATATTATTGTAACATAATTAAAAATGGCTTTAATAGAAAAGTGACGTCCATTTTCAGGAGACAGGTGAGAAAAGAGGGAGGCATACAACCCAAGACTTCAAAGTCCCTGTACCCTGTGATAGTCACAATTGTGTTTTCTCTTTTGGAAAGATTTTGCATGTTTTTTGTTGACAAGACCAACTTGTATAAAGCTGGTCTTGTGCTTAAGGCTTTAGAATAGGAGTTAGGAGATCAGGGAATCAAGTTTTAACTCCATGAAGGATTCTAAACATGGCTGAATAAAGTAGGACACAGTTTTATTGTGTACTGCATGACAAGGGCTAATTTGGATCCAGGAATCATTTAAACATGTTAACATGATGCTAATGTGCTAAACCTCAGCCAATAAACCTTAGTACACAAACAACTTCAAAGGATCTTTGGGACACAGGAAAGGACATGTGTCTCAGAGATAATTTGCTTTCTTTTGCCATGGCTATGTGGCTACATGGCTTTTGGTTAGCTCAGAGTATTAGCAAAGTGAGATTAAATATGCTTGGTGAAATGTGCATTAGAATATGCATAGCATAATATATGCTACTAGAAATGGGCATTTACAAAACTGGTAAAATAACTGTTATTCTTTCCAGGAGCTATTTCATTGAGAAAAAATATCTCTCATTTTTGACAATATTTTCCTTGAAAGCATATTGTACCCCCTTAAAAAAAGGAAACAAAGTAAGCCCTAGACTCACAGAAGTGATATGGGCTTACTTGATATTGTAACTTGATCTTCCCTGAAGTATTTTTCATTTTGATTAAAAACAAACCAAACAAACAAACAAACAAACTGACAAGGATATTAAGGAAGGTATTTTGACCAGCTGTAGTATTTTGTCTGATCTGAAACACCATGTATATAGATTTGTTAATCTATATGTGACAGTTATAATTCCTCAAAAAAAATCAAGGAAGAAATGCAAGCCCTGCACATTTATTTCTATGTACATGTTAATTGTTTTCAAAACTGTGTCAAATTCTGTTGTTTCATTATACTCTTCACCCGATTCTAAATATTAAATAAAGTTCTAACATGAATACTAAAAAATTATTTCCTCAGAAGTGATCCATTTCCTTTGTAAGTTTGTATTAGTGTTCAGCAAGACAAGAAAATGTACACTCATTGTGATAGAAAAATGTATCACACCCAAATTCTGCCTCTTCTCCTTGACATTCCGAGCCAGTGGAAAAGAAGTGCCTCATTCAGTCTGACTTATCTCTCAGGTGCAACTGCTGCCTCTCTGCTGTAGTCAGCTACATTTTTATCACAGACTTATCAAGCAGGTCATTCTAATTTTACACGTGAAATGATTTAACCTTCATGAATAGTGATGAGTCAAACAGGCTTAAAAAGACTCTGAACAGTTTGATTAGGAATGCTTCAACTGATGGATCAAAGATAAATTTGACCAGCAGCTGAAATGCCATTCTCAAGTCTGCTTGATCCTGGAACTTGTTCAGTTATAACTCTTGCTATTGTCACAGTGTTTTTTCTTGTTAAAAATGAAGGAAAAAAAAATTACAAAAAATTCATTTCAATTTACCTGTTTTTATTGCTAAGACCTTATTTTGCTAACCTCCCTAAAGACTGTACGGGGAAAATCTATGGCTCGTACAGCATCTTGCACTATGGAATCATTCCCTTGATTGAAGTCTTGGAGTACAACCATAGTATGAATAATCATAATAAGTTATTAAATGTATGATTCAATCAGTCTACTGATAACAATATATTGCTTGATAATAGGAACTGCAGCAGTGAAAAAGTGGATTGCATCAGTAATGTACAAATAATTTTAGAAAAGTTAGCATGTATAAAAGCAAAAAGACATTAAAAGGTGGAAAATTAGAGACCTGGAGAAATGAAATAACACTTCCAAAGTTAGGATGAGACTATGGCTTATCCCAAAAAGCAAATGGGGCTATGGAGTGCTGGCATATCTACACTGCTTCTAGGTTGCAGCACTGCACTGCTCTGCCAAAAGCATCCTGCAGCAACACACCCCAAACCAAGCTGTGCTTATGACACCCGTATGGGGTTACCAGCCCAGAAACACACCATCACTGAGTGCACAATGGAGATGGACCCTCTGCTTCCTGAGTCCCTGATTTACACAGTGAATTAGTGAGCATTCTTTCAGAAACAGATAATTATGGGGGTTAAAAAGCACTGCATTTCATTCCCCCCACACCCCTTGTCTTTCCCCTTCCAAGCTCTTCTTGGAAAGTAGATGTAAGGAAGGATTCGATTAAGCTTTTTGTTCTCCTTACTGTGATACTTTGAAACAAAATATATAAACAGAAGGAACAGTGACTTATTTCCATTTTTCATGTAGGGCCTGATTTTTAAAGGTACATATAAATAGTTGTTAACTTTAGTCTGTTTCAACTGTAACTGGGCAATTAGAAATGCCTTTGACAATATTCCCCACCCCAAGCCCATGAAAGTGAACTTAATTCGAGGCTCAAGACTAATTAGTCCCTGTGCTTCATTCTTTAACCTGTGAATAACCACTGTGTGAATAACAACTTTTTCTGCTTTCTGCCGCTGGACATAGGACTCCAGCTCGGTTTCCAAGCCATATCTTTCCCACTGAAATAAATAGTGCGAAGGGATGTCCCTGGGAACAGTAATGCTCCTTATTAGTCCCTGGCATAGCCTGTGCACGGGCCATCTGGTACATTCCCATACAATTACCATGCATGGTACAAGATGTAACACAGCCCGGGGCCCATTCCCAACTTGCTGTGTATATGGTCACCTTTCCACAGGGGAAGGGAACATAATGCTATGGATGTAGGCCATTCTTTACCATTAGGCCTTACTGTTGTGAAACTCTCCTAGGCACATATACTTTACTGAAGCTGCTGCATATGTCAGCCTGGAGAAATGCTAGTCCTGTATGATGCAGAATGAGCCCTACCCTGTTACAGATAAACCAGGTCAGCGTTAATACAAAAAGAACATTCAAAGATGTCTACTTTGTCTACTTTGCATCTAAAATAACTGTCTCTTTGCATGTTGCTTCTTTGCTATGAAGTGTGCCTATTAGTTTTCAGTATAATGAGTCAAGGCAAGGAAACCCTACAAAAACCAGACCTAGCAGTGCCTGCACTTCTCTGCGTGTGCTCCTTTGTTAGCAGCAAAATCTCTGTCCTGGAAACGTCTTATTCATAGGACAATCCCAGCAGCACAGGGAGACATCTGCTTGCTGCTTTTTAGAGAGACCATGATCCAGTCATACCTTACTGCTGTGAGGCCTTTATGTCCTGCTAGCTGATGTTTTCTTTACAACCAGCCTCACCTGTCAGTAATGCCTTCTGTCTTGGCTAATATGAACACAAACTACTTTCATTTCAGACACCACTGCAAGGAAGCAACAATCTGCTGAAGACCTCAAAATTTCTCTTTTGCTGGCAGCTTGTCCTCAGATAGCATGCAGGTTAGTTTAATAAGCGACTGGTGATTTATGAGGATAGCCAGAATATCCAGAATTGTCATGATGACAGTAACAAAGAAATAATTAAAAGAGATCTCAGCTAGGGCTCAGTGAATATTGAGCAAATATTTATATCTTTCCCAGCAATTGAAAGAATTATTTTGATTTCTCTCCATCAAGAATGTTTGTACTCATATGCCTCATCTTCTGGGGAAAGCTCTAACCATCTTGGTGTAGGTCATTGCACACAGGTTGGAGGCATCACTCCCATCCGTCCCTTAGCAGATCTGCCACTATATGCAAAACCATTCAAGATTTTTACCATGGTCCAGTGCCCTGGGGGTCAAAGTCTGGTCCCGGCTGCCAAGGCTGCTCATGTACTTTAGACAACTATTTTCCCATCATAAAATAAGACAGAATAAACAAATGCATCAACCGGGACCAACAAAAGCATCAACCCAGTCCCCAGCCTACAAAGTTCTACATTGTCCTAACTTCTCTCTCCCTCCCCTTTGCCCAGGAATAAGTCATAATTTCCCACTGGCAAAGTTTCAAAGGAGGAAATACAGAGCAACCTTCCTTTCCCTGCAACCCTGTCCCTAGCAAAGAGTTTGACATGAGTTTTGCACTCCTCTGAGGAAAGCAATGCCCATAGGCAGGCCTCCTGCTTCTGAGAAGACAGTGTTGTAACCAGCCTGTTATATTTAATTCAGTCTGCAGCATATTCCTGAGGGTCTGAGGGTGCTCACCAGAACATAAGACTGCCTGGTTTTTGAAACCTGATAAGACTTAGTATGAACTTAATTCCATCAATTCAGGTGCCTTAAGTCCAAGTAGAATTTTCTGTATTAGTCCTTTTGGATTTAGGTGCCTTAATTCTACCAAAGTCCCACCTTAAAAGCCCATATCCCTTCCCAGTGCTGGCTCCAAACAATTACCCACAACAAGGAGGATGAAGAAAAGTCTTTGAATGCTGTTTTGCTGAGCCAGTGCTTATTCCTTACTCCCTGGGCAGAAAAACATTTTATTGAAGCATTTTGTCTTTGTGAAGCAAGTGATACACGCTCTGTGGCAACATACCCTTTCCAGACTGTGAAATACTAATTAACACTGATTCCCTGAAAAAACATTTTGTCTCCTCTTATTTAACTATTAATTCAGATATAATATTGAGAGGGAAATGAAAGGTGTTTTATTTTTTCTCTTTTTCTATAGCAACATTCTAATTTATACAAATGAAGGCACAATTAAGCAGCCTGACATTTAATTACAATCTGCATTTCATGTAAGTAAACATATTAAAACTTAGAATGCTAATCCTGAATGCAAAAATTGCCATAATGCAACAGAAAAAATCCAAACGCAAGCAGCATAAAGTATGATTTTTCCACTGGTTTTTTGCACATGGTGGTGCTCACATGGCTTTGCAGAACTGTGACATGAGCAGCCACTGTTTCTCATGATGCTTGTCAGCAATAGGATATGAATGGAACAATACGGGCCATATTCTCAGCTGTTTTAAATCATCACAACTCCATTGAATTCATTATGATTACTCAGTTTACACCAACAACATGTGTTTCCTGATGGCTAAGCAGTGCTTTTCAATGAAGCTATGCTTATTTACATCAGAATCCAACGGAGTTTCTTTACTAAATTAAAAATATAGGCAGTAGTCTTTTTTAAATTCTAGATTTCTTAGTAAAGTTTGCTACAACAGCTCCAAATTCCTCTTTGCAATTAAGATCTGCACTGCAAATAGCCTTCATTCTGATCTGCTACTGATCAAGTGAATGAGATGGACAAGAGAGGCATTAGTTCTAATAATCTGTATTATTGTGCTCTTTATAAGTTATTATTCCACCGTCATCACTGTAATATTTAGATGCCTGCCAGCAGTACATCAAATAATGTGACTAACATTGGTCATGTGCAATTAATTCACTCTCATCTTCTCTCCAGAGAGAAAACTATTTTTGTTTGCCTGTGTTTCGTGTGTACACAGCTTTGTGCTACTATTAAAGATAAAAGTTTTAAAAATAATTGAAAAACCCATGTTGAAAGTGGGGAATCAGCTGTAAAGGTTTGCAATGATCCTTTGCTTTATGAGATTTCATTCTGAGATCTGAGAGAGAAGAAAACATTAAGGATTTTTTTTTTAATTATTTTTTTAAACCCTTGAGTTAAAGTATTTCACATTCCTGAGGAGAAAAATTGTCAGCTAGAGTAATCAGGCCAGCAGTTTTGGTGACCTTCTTAATGTCCAGGCAGCACTAGTGCTGCATTGTTTTGGGAATGCAGGACAGTCCTTACTTTAATTTTCTTATTGGTACAAGTTAAGAGTGCAAAGTACAAAAAGAGGTCACATACCCAAGGCAAACCTTCAGGTCCATGACAAAACCTAGAGAAGACTCCCTGGCTACCTCTTCACTGAAAGTATCTTCCAGGCCGAAATGTCCACTCTGTGTATTACTTGCTTCCTAGAGAAAGACGCTGGTCAGCATTTCCAGAAGAGGAACCCTTGGCTAAACCCTTGGCTTAGAAATGCCTTCAGAGTACATTCAGCTGCCAGACAGACAGGTCATGGCACTGTATGGCAGCTCCAGCTATGCCACCTAGGTGATGACTTCATGCAAAAACAACTGAAAAACTCACATAGGTTGGCATCAGGATTTGTCCAGGCTAGTCTCAGCCAGAACTGATTTTAGCCTATTTTAGCTGTAATAACGGATATCTAGCTGTCAGGTGATTATTGCCTAAACTGTTTTAGCTTAAATCACTTTAGCTTAGGTCTGTGAATGCCATGTATGGAAAGGTCTAGCAAACCTGGGTAGTCATTGTGTAAAAAACATCAGGTCTTTGTGTTAATTGAAGAGGGGAAAGGTGACGGTGTAGCTTCAAACTTTAGCTGGTAACCAATGAAAAAAAGCAGACTGTGTTAAGAAAACATCAAAATATACCCAGGAAACTCCCCAAACTATGGAGTAAGAAATTCCTCACCATAAGCATCATGTGAAGATGGCTGAAGAACTTGGGTCATTGGTAACTCATCATAATCCTTTCCTCTTTGGGAAAAACAGGCAACATCATTGACCTTCATAGTCAGAGAGACACTGGAAGGCTGAGTGTAACAACAAAAAAGAGGGCAAATACTAGACTTTGTCTAAATCAGTCTTTAGTGCATTATTAATGATAATTGTATAGCAGTATGTCTGGCCTAATAAGAAGAACTGTAGTATTTTTGCTTAGGAAGTTAATACATTAATTATACTAAAAATAAATTCTTAGCTCTGCCAATCAGATGCCCATAACAAGATTTTCCTTGTAAAAACAGATGGGATTTGTAAGCTGCTTGATCTCAGGCAGAATGAAGACCATGTGCTATGGACTTGTAGAGATCAAGGGAAGAATTCAGTTACCTAAACACAGGCATTTAATGCCCTTTGAGACATCCTGTCTGGCTTCCACCTGCTGTTGTTTATGGATTTCTCATAAATTCTGCATCATATCTGCCAGCTTATATCCAAATGATCCCCTGACTACACAGACCACAGGTTTGATTGCAGAAAGACCTAAGCATCCAGACTGACCACAGATAGTTTTGCACATCTTAGGATGGGGCCTTGCACTGTCCCATATGCTGACCGCTTAGGCGCAGAATGAAATCCATCATAACCACCTTTTTGCCAAATAATATTGCTTTGGTTGGCTTGACTCGAAATCATGTTTTTATTTGTACATCTCCTTTGTGTCTGACAAAACTAAAAACATTCTGGGGACTTAATGTGCAGAAAGTGTCAGTTTATTGAAAGGTTTTTATCCTTGTATTTTGGAGCTGGTAATTACCTCTCATGAGTGAAACAAAAGGCTAGTCTCTGCTCTGGTTGCCTTTCATTTCCCTTCAAACTAAATGGGACTCCAGACTGCTGTGTTTTCTTGGCAATGATTTTACTAATATAGCAGGTTGTTACCAACCAATGTTATTCACATGATACAAAATTAATTAGAAAAGTCTGCTGTAATTTATAAATATGCAATCATGGTTAAACAAATAAGAAGTTGAGACTTTGCAAGGTTCCCAGTGGCTTGTTATTTGCATGATTCCAGTGCATCCAGAAGAAAGAGTCACTGCTTTGTCCTCTGATGTAAAAATGCAATTTGCCTTATTCTATTGGGAATTGCAAATATATTAAAACATATTTTTGGAGTTTGTTCAAATTAATTATTATGAAAACAAATGAATGTGTGGAATAGCTGTTATGAAAAAACACAACCACCAGAATACCCTAATTACTTCCAAAGACCAAGTAAGCTTTTTCCAAACAAGCAAAAGGAGGATGTAAGCTTCATATTGTTTTATATGATACCCCAGATATTAAATTCAAAGAGATCAAAGCTCAGAGAAAGTAAACAGGGCCTTTTCCTCTATGTCCCAATCTGGTCCTCATTGAAAGTTCATGTTTCCCCTCCTTATTTCACAGGCTTTTCTATGATTCTCTGATCTATTCAGCTTGACTTCCTGACTACTAAAGGTCACAGAATTTCCCTCCATGTCTCTAATATTGACCTTAATTCAGCCTGCCTACCTTCTCCAAGCTGCCTGTCCTTGACCCTTTATGTGTGATATATATATTTTTTTATAAATGAAAGCCCATTATCCCAAACTTATCTCTGCTCTTATCCAGGTCCTTTTTTTCACTATCTAATGACAAAAAAACCTGTCATAGGACTCAAAAGAAAGAGGTTGTCTCCAATGTAGAAGTAATGCAGGTTATTACTTGGCCATTGCCTCTAACTATTGGTTTGCGTCCACACACAGTGTTCCTTCACACAACAATAGTGCTGTTATCAAGTTTGTTAGGTTAGTTCATAGGGGACAGAAACCTGGGTAACACAATTTAAAAACTCCTACCATGCACATCTTATAGACTAAATACAGGAAAGAGTCATCAGTCCTCAATTGCCTTCTTATAGTTTGAGATGCCCAGACAAGAAGTTCTCCTACCAGACTTCATAAAACAGCTTGTACTGAAAACTGATGCAGAGTTAAGAATACACTTGAGTGAATGGAACAATAGCAAGAGTAAAAGAACATTACTGTGGCCTTCCTCACTCATATAAGACTAACCTGAATACAGATATTTTGACGTGAATCCTCATTAAAGACATGCCTACTAAATCTATGAATGACAACTGCTCTACTCAATGGGATGGCAATTTCCCATTGATTTCAATGGGACCAAAATTTCATCCTGCATGTCTGTAGGTTTAATTAGCCCTATTCATCTCAGCTCACTGGTGTAAATCTGGAGTAGTTCCAGAGACATGAGCAGAGTTGAAGAAGCCTGACACCATCAAATAATATTTGTTTGATTTGGAAAATTGGAGGAATGAATAGAAAGAAAAACATATTTGTAACTGCAGGACTGATTGTAAGCTATTGTAAGCTTGAACTCTTCTGTTCTTTGAGCTGTTTTCATGGAAATAAATAGTTTCGAAGGACTTTAGATGCACAGTGAGATACATAATACAGAAGCATAGTCATTCTAGCATCCCTTAATGAACACATCTGGACTGTGCCTACAGAAGACAAAACAGCCCAACAAAGATCTGAATTACTCTAGATGTTTGTCAGCTGAATGGGAATGTACAGTGATTCCACTCTGATGGCCGCTTCTCATTTAGGCATCTGAAATTAGGTGAAATGAACCTGGGCCTTAAAATCTTTTAATCATGTAAGTTGCTTATTGGATCCAATTTTCCTACACCATTTATTGGCTTAGCCTTAAGAGAAAGAAAATAAAAACATGGAAAAAACAGTGGGTGAGTGAATGAATCCCAGCAGGACTAACCGCAAGCTCTGATTCTGAACATATCAGGGAGATTTTGCTTCTCACTCAAGAGGTGGTGGAGTCCATCATAAGTAGCAGCCAATTCAGAGCCCTAACAGAGTCCAAATCATGTGTCTGATGTACGCAACCACCTCTGGCAGCTGGGAGTGATCAGGGTAAGCAGCTTGAGGCACCAT
>NW_008824437.1:1606600-1612197 GCF_000699105.1 Pygoscelis adeliae | reverse complement strand
ATTCCTGTCTCCCCTTCACATAAGACTGTCTAAGGGGAAAAAAAGAACAAGCAAAGAAACAAAAAACAACAAACATTTGAGTCTTAGGAAGAAGGGGGAAGTTCTGAATCCTTTCAAGCACATGTTGCCAAGGAAACCCCTCCTTGCTATCCTTTTCATCCTGTTTGTTTGACTCTGTCTTTGGAAAGAAGTGACATTGGGGATCTGTTATTGTATAGGGGGTGATTTGAGCCAGTTATTTATATATATATTTTATTCAATTCCAAATGCCACTTTTTTTTGTAGATTGTGGAAAGGTTTAAGGTCATCACAGGGGGAAGAGTTTAAAAATTAATACAACTATTGACAAGTCTTAAGTTAATCGAGAGAAAGAATGAGAATTTGTTGTTTATAAACACTTAGAGCTCCAGTTCTCGAAACAAATGAGAGGTTTCCTTGATATTATGACTTTTGTTAATCCTGTGCTGTTGTGCCAACCCCACGTAGTACATGTATAATGCGAGGAATAATTGGAAAAAAGTATTCTTTTATTCTAGTCTGTGTCTTAAACATACTGTGAAGCACATTCCTTCCTACTGGTCAGTAACTATGCAGCAAAGATTGGTGAATAAAAACCACCATAAGTAATAGCGTGTTGTTTCCCTATTTTAAAGTTTAGAGCAATTACAAAGGTGAAGGCTGAACAGTTCATTTGCTTGCATAAAATCAATAGTCTCGATTCCCCTTCACGTGACTAGGGGATGCACGCTCTAGCTCATAGACCCCAGTAAAACATGTCTGGGATCACTGTATAGAGTGGGACAAGTCAGTGTCCCCCAAGGGCCCCAACACCATGGGATCTGGTGAGCACCATAATGGTGACAAAGACAGGAAAGTTTATTCAGATCCCTCCTTCTGCTCGTATTGGGACATTTTTCCCAAGACTACCCTAAAATCATGTTTGTCCATTCCGGTCATTGTCCCAAGCTCATTTCTAAAGGGAGCTACATAGTTCTTATATTTAGGAAATTGTACAACAGCAAAGGCTTGAAAATATGCATAATTAACCCTCAATCCTTTTTCCATTGCTTGTCTGCATTTAATACAACACTAAAATAGTAAGAATATTCACTAAGTGTGTGAAAATCACCTTGTTGTGACAGAAGGTTGAAGTCCTTTGCTTTGACCTCTGGGTGTGCTTGGAATGACAGGGACAACTTGCCCTTTTCAGGATTTTTTTTTTTTTTCTTTCTTTCTTGCATTCCCCTCTTCTGACCCACTTTTCTTTAAAGATTTTCTCCTGGAGGGGAAACCATGGGCTTGGAACTTCTCTGTCTGAGGAAGGAACTGAGCCGTTGGTGTTCCTTAGAGAATACTATAACCGCTTAGGTTTTATCCTAGAAGAAAAATAGGGGGCAGGACTGCTCTCTGCCTCCTCCAGGGCTAAGCTTATAAAAAAGTGGCCAAGAGTTTTCTGTGGTCCCTGCCATGATAAACATGCATGAAGAGAGAAAGACTGTTTGTCTCTCCCAAAGAACCAGAGTATATGAGCTTAGCACAGGTCTGCTCAGCCATGTCTGAAGCAAAACTTCTGTTTCCTGGTTCACTGTAATGTCAAATACTCTATTGTCTGCACAGCTTGGGCACCATGAGAGCTGGAGGGGAGGCTGAAGCAAAGACACGAAGATCACCACTGAACTCAGATTCTTTAGATTAAGTCCTTTTTCAGATCCAAGTCCTGAACAAGAGAGCTTTGAATTTCCTTGAGGGATGTGGATGTGAGGTGGTTTGGGGTATCAGGCTATTTCCATGTCTTGTTGTAAGTATTGTAATCAAGGGTGAATATTTTGGTGAAGGTTTCAGTACAGGTCTTCTCTCAAAAATCTTTCCAGCTATGTTTTCACACCACATACACAGACTGCATGATTTGCACGCAAAGTATCTGATGAAACTTGGTCCCCCGTTTCCTCACTGTGCCATCCTGCATTTGGCAATTACCCATTTATATCCAGAAGAATTCTTCATAGCCTTTGTGATAAAACCCTTTCCAATTCTTAATTTTCAAAGGACACGGCTGTCATCCATCTATTGAAGAAGCTAATTGAAGAGGCATTAACCCTAAATTATCTTCTGGGGTTTTGTATACTTATTTCCAACTTGGATCCCCGGCCAGGGTTACAATGCATCTTCAAGACTCACTAAAATTTTCACAAGGGAATGGTTGTGGAGGAATGGAATAAATTCCACATCAGTCAGTAAAGGGAAGACATGGCATCGATGAACAACATAAAGGTAATAAAAATAAAGGAGAAAGTGAGAGAGGGAAAGAAAGCGATATTACAAAATGAAGGGATATGGTCATTATTTGTCTCTAGAAGCCAAAAGTAATTCTAGGCAAGTTAAAAGCAACATGAAGACAGCCAAATGCACTTTGGGCAGAAGTAGTGTAATGTCAGAAAGAAAAGAATGAGTCATGTGCATTCCTACATTTCACACAAGTCCTGCACTCAATAAATCAACACATGGATTTAATTGCTGTGACAAATGAATATAGTGAGGGGAGTCAAATTCTGCTGGGTAATGCAGTCATCCAGCAAAACCCTGGCCAGCAGAGATGTGTAGGTCAGTCATTATGGACCAGTGAGCAGAGGGAGTCCCCAGTGCGAGAGCCTAGATGGAAATCTCACAGTGTAATCTCTGTCTAATAAAATACCAGCTTGAAAGTGTGTCTGGCTTCAACATCCTTCTTAATAACCTTTAGCAGAAGAGGAAGGTATTAAATAAAGTGGCAATTAACAAGACTGACAGAGCAAGAGAGTGGGATTTATTGCTGGATTTTTCAGTTTGCTTGATTATTTGCTTATTTTTTAGCTCTAATTCTACTTCCATTTTTAAAGCCAGCTTGAAAAAAGAAAGCATTGAGCGACTGAGATTTTAAAGTTAGAAAAAAGGAGGTAAGAGCTTGATAACACTAATATCCCAAATAAAGGAGGTAGGATGCAGTTGCAGCCTACGTTCCCCAGCACCTCTGCCATAATCCATCATGTGTGGAGGTGAGCACTCAAAGGGAGTGATAAGGCAAACATGATCTGGGGATGTTTGAGGAATTGTAGTATTGAGGAATTGTGCCCACTCCTATGCAGAAGTCTCAGCAATGCTGAAATCCTCCTTCAGCCCAGTGCTAGATGGTAGAAGTGATACTTATACATGAGATTGAATTTCTGTAGAGTGAATTACAGCTAGAAAAAACAAACTGTGTGCTCCTAATATTTACTTGCCCGAGCAAAACTGATGCCAATTCCTGTTGTAAGGTAGGAAGGGCAGCAGGTATTTTACCACAGTGACTGATCACGTTACCCACTCCCTGCTCTGCTATGTGTCTGACATCAGTGCAAGTGATGGGGATGGCACTGACCAACTTTCTATGTCCCACTGATTAAATTCTTCTGATGGAAACAACACTTTCTCCCAGCTGCAAGTGTCTTCTTCCATCAGGATGTCCTGGTGGAAGAACACAACTAGGCATGAAACTAAGGTGTCTCTTCTACTGCTGAAGCCAGCTAAGCACATTGTAACTGATAAACTTTGTAAATAAATACAGTAATATCAGTTATAACAGTGAGTCTGATAGGAATGTCTCTGCCTCTGGGAGTTCTTGAACTTCTTTTCTCTGTTTTTGTCATAGCTGAAGGAATGGCACCACTAAAAAAATACAGCAGATAATAAACTTGTATAAAACATGTTTAAATAACACAAATAACTAGAAAGACTACTTGGCATCTTCCTAGTTGCATTGTCAGGAGTTTCTACTGCTCACATCCTGCAATCACATCACAACATTTCCCCAAGAAAACGCAAAACATTTTATGGGAAATTCTATAAGTTCAAATATCAATATGCAATGCTCACTGGTTGAAATTAAGGCATCTTGCTTTATATTCTGTAATATCTTTCTCTGATTCCATACTCACTAAATCAGGGATGATCATTAGAGCAGACAGGATTACAAAACAGCAGTGTAGTCAGCTCCAGTCTCTGCACATTCATCTATAGGTGCCTCTGTGGGTAACTTAATGAATCCTTTATATTAATCTTCAGGGATCAGAATATTAAATGAACATATTTTGTTTCATGAAACATATCTAGGTCAAATTCACCTTTTCAAGCAAGTTATTAGTTTTATGGATTTGCCCATGGTGTTATCTGTGGGTTTTTTTTTTCTTCAACCTTGTGATTTACATACTCACCCACAAAGTGCTTTTGCTTTCCCCCCCCCCTTCCCGCTTCTTTTTCTTCTCTCCTCCAATAGCATGTTTACAGTTACATGGTAAAACCCATCCGGAAAAACAAACAGATATTCATTTTATGCTCTTATTTCAAATTCTCTTTCAGTCAGGGATCCTGCTGTCAATGCTTTGGCAGTTATTAGTTATGGAAGACATTACAGAGACAAAAGGGCTAAAATCATCAGAAGGGGCTTACACTAATTGGAAAATGCAAAAAAAAAAAAAAAAAGAGCTACTCCTCCAGAATGTAAGAAATACAATCTTAAGTATGTATTACAGCCACAGAAAAAGGGCAATTTGTTGTATATCTTCATGGAGGCACGTAAAAAATTTACAGTGGCAAAGTCTGAGCTTTCTAGATGCATGTGGCTTACACCTGAGCTGGGTTTCTTTTGGCTTAAATACTAGGGAGTGTATCAAAGCCGTACATGTGATGTGTTGCTAACAGGAGGGTATCCTCTTGCCACTTAAATTATCTCAACCATATATTATGACTATGTAATCACAGATGATGGTAGAAGACAGGCTACTCCCTTTTGGATTTAGGGCAGTCTCCAAACAGAGGTAAAATAATCTCTGTATTAAAGGGAACTTTCTTTACCAAATGGACTCAGTAGGTAGGCTGCTGTTATTTACTACCTTCCAGCAAGTGTTTCATTGCCAGAAACAGTCTTCTTCCTTTTATTTATTTATTTACATTATAAAACTCAGCTCTGATGATTCATTCAGGCCTCACGAGGTGTACAGTTAGCACAGGAAAGGAACACAAGAAGAGACAAAAATAAACCTGAGTCTGCGACACAAGAGGCATATAAGTATTCTGTCTCAAAATTTGTCAGATACAGACCCATCATCTTTTGCAAATGAGAACACTAATCAGTAGTCTTGAGTCTGAGTTGAATCTCCAAGTTACATTAGGTAAACTATCATTTATATTCTGAAGTTGTTATATGTTTGAAGTTGGATTGAAAGCGGTACTGGGAAATCTTGTATGAGACAAGTTCATTAAAATAAAATATGCATTGAAAATACACTCTGTGGAGGAAATAAATTACGTTGTATTGTCTGGTTAATTAATTTATTTTTCTTTCCTTGTAATATATTCCCCTTGGGGCTAACATCTGCATCTTTTGGTTATACTCATCTGGAAAGACCCAGGTCATATTACCCAATACACCAGTGTTACGGAGAACAAAGCATGGTGCCGTGACTCGACCAGTCTGCAACAACATGGAATCAGAGCTAATGTTGTTATGCTGCATTTTGATTTCATGTTCAGGGAGAAAAAGAAGTTCCTTTTACAGTATTATTTTCACAGAAACTGGACTTATA
>NW_008824437.1:1601048-1606533 GCF_000699105.1 Pygoscelis adeliae | reverse complement strand
TACATGCCCAAAGTCATTGGGTGACCTTGAGAGAACATTGAGACTAATCTCTTCTTTTTCCATCCACATAAATCAGAGCTTACTTAGAGGAAAACGGAGCATAATCAGACCCATTTTTCAATGTAGTACCATACAAAGGCACATATATAATAATCAGTATTAGCCTGATCAAATCACAGATCTATCTATGTCTACATTTTCTAGACAGGTCGTTGGGCTTTTGTTTTGTTTGGTTTGTTTTTTTTCCTCAAAAGTGGCCAACCACAAGGGCTCCTGATCATCTCACAGTCCTTGGTGTGTTTACCCTGGTAACTGTTAAGGATTATTATTAGCTTATTTTTACAGACAGAGTTCTGAGAAACATAATTTATTTAAGCGACTACAACTAAGCAGCTACTGCTGTTCTCAAGTGGAAACAAGGCTTTAACTCCAAGGTCTTTCAGCACTGTGGTAGAGCTCCCCATGTAGGTTTACAAAGCCACATTTCACTCAGTCAACCCTACTACCCCTTTCATTCTTCAACCCTAACTTCTATTCTGATTGCCTCTATTCCACAGAATATTTCATTGTCTCATGCAAAGCAGAACTACTAGCAGTAGAGATTGAGGGAGTCAGAATATCCTAGCTTGGTGATTAGAATAGCCACACAAGAGGTATGTTTTCAAATCCACTCAGAAAAAAAGAAGACGACGAAGAAGAAAAGAAGAAGAAAAAAAGAAGAAAAGAAGAAGAAAAGAAGAAGAAAAGAAGAAGAAAAGAAGAAGAAAAGAAGAAAAGAAGAACAACAAACTCTGGTAAATATCAAAGTAGTAAAAATGGTGAGAGATTACCTTGTATTTCCTTAGATATAGGAGATACAGAACCTAAACCAGCAGGTGCATGCCATGATGCCTGACTATGGGCCCTGCTTATAAGTTGCTTGGCTTAGTATCTACATCCTCAAAACACTTAGACCTTATCTGTCCCTCTAAAATGCCAGGCCCATAGGCAATTCTGAGTGTGCCTGCTAGTGATATACTTTCGGCTACATTGGAGAAATCTGAAATGCCAGAATTCTTTCAGAAGTAACTAAGTAGGGGCCTTTGCAAACCTAAATGCTGGATTTAAGAGCATCCAGATGGATTTAGTGGCCTAAACTGATCTTTTAAAAATCAAATCTTAGTTATCTTTGAGGAACAGGATATTAGATATTAAAGGAAAAGTTTCCTAAGCTCCAGCCCAGCCTCCTAACCGGGAAAATTAGCATACGGTAGCTGAGGAGCTCGTCAAACATAATTAGCTGCTCAGTTAGCTACTGTTCCTTTTTTCTTCCTGTTTGCTAGTTTATGTAAGGTTTGACTTACAAAGGTGACACACTGTTATTTTGTGGGCTACATTATTTGCAAGTTATTTCAGATGTTAGTAGAAACACAGATGGGGAAAATCACCTATTTCTTATACAAATATCAGTGGTCTTTATCATCTTTACAGGGATGCTGATTTCCTATTAAATCTATGATAGAAGCCTTCCTACTACATAAATTGCAGCAAGCTCCCTTTTTCTGTTCCCCAGTTCAGGCTTTTTCACAAATTACTCTTTATCTCATGGTCCCCTGGGAAACCTGTGCACAGACATACAATACTGGGGGGAAAAAAAAAAAAGCTTTGTCCTCAACGCACACACACTTATTTACTTAATGGATGAATGCTATTTCCTTCATACTATGGGTACAGGCATGAATTGTTCAAGATTGGGGGAGGAGTGGAAATATACTGTTGACAATAATTCCTGCAGGTGTGGAAACTGAGGTGGCTATAAATTTCCATTGAATTTGGTACCTAATGGGGTGGTATTTTTTCAATAATTCTTGTGCACTTGTCACAGACATTTGGCAAAATGGTTCATATATTGTATTACATGTCATAAATACAGTAATTTATGGTGCACTGCTGTCTTTCAATCTAGTACATGGTACTAAATTTGGGAACAGCACTTTTCTGTCGGTTTGGACAGGTTGGACGGGGCTCTGAGCAACCTGATGTAGTTGAAGATGTTCATTGCAGGGGGATTGGACTAGATGCCCTTTAAAGGTCCCTTCCAACCCAGACTCTTCTATCATTCCATGATTCTATGACTTAAGGGAGTGGCAATGCAGTCTAGAGCTTCTCTTTCAGAGGATGTATCTAGTTGGAAGCTAATTCATATTGGCGATACGGTCACCACTTAGTAGTCTACAGGCTAAATTGTTTCAAAGAACACTTTCCCTTTTAAGAACAGATATATCTGCATCACAGAAAACATCAAGATAATCTCCTAGGAAAATTTAGAAATGAAAACTCAAGCACCAAATGACTTCAAGTATTTTCATCCTCCTTTTTAACTCAGTATTTGTAAGGGTCTCAGCAGAGGTACTCTACCCAGTCTTGGAATCCAAGGTTGGCATAGCCCACTTAGTGAAAGATAAACAATAGTAATGCTAGTCTATGAATTGCTGAACAGGATCTGTAACCCAGGCTGAATGCCTAGCCTCTTCCTTAAATAAAAAAGAATCTTCATGAATTACATGGATAAACAGTTCGATAATGCATCAACTTTTGATATTTTCATTTTAACTAACAAGCTGATGCTCTATGCAGGAAATAATTCCTGCATGAAATAGTGTCTGGGGGTGGTGGTGGTGGTGGGTTATTTTCATTTTAAAAAAAAGAGATGAGGGAGGAAATTCTTCTCCTGACTATTAAATAATTAAAGTAGGCCAAGTCTCTGCTTGGATCCTAAGTTCTCCAAAATAATTCATCATTTTATTTTCCTTCTTCCCTTACCCTAGTTTCTTATTTTTGAGAAATTTTTTTGCCTTTTTTTTTTTAAGAACGTGAAATAAAAATCAAGCTTCTAAATAGCTCTTGGGATTCCTGTGAATTCCACATCAGGGCCTCCCGGTCTGTTGCTCAGCTGCAACAAAAAGATCATAGAATATCAACGTACTCATGTTCAGCTAAACAGTTGTAGGCCTCTTATAACAAAGGGAGAGATTTAGTCTTTTACTTGAGAAAGAGTAACAAAACACTCTTTTTCATTACAGGCTGTAGTATAACTAGATTTGTCCCAAATGTTGTAAAAACTCAATGGTGATATATTTACAGTCATTCTGCAAAGATTCAGGTAACTGAGCAAGGGGCTAAACAAGTGAGAATCTGACTTTCCGTTATTGCTGACAATTTGCCTTTACTAGGGAACAGGGGTGGGATTCATCTCATCCAGCTTTAGAGATCTTCAGTGTAGATGCCTCCAGCTGTGCTAGTCACCTTAGGTTTCTTTGTAGCCAGCTGAGAGAACAGGCATGAATGAATAAGTACAATTCCCATGACCTACTTTAGAAGTCTAAATTCAGACCCTACAAGGATTTATATCTCTTCATAGACTAGAAAAAGGTCCTAAATGGAAACATCAAAATTTATTCAGATGAACTACACTGTAGGAGACATGAGGAAGTGATATAGTGGGACACGAAAACAGATATTGAGAGATGCAATGTGGTACCATTTGTAAGGCCCTACTCACAAAATAAATTTCTACGAAACTTACTGAGAGTCTGGTCCAAAGGGAAGTTGTCAAATCAGGGTAGGAGAAAGATATTTTTACAGGAAACTAAAAGGAAGAGTTTAAAACACAGAAAAAAGACACCCAAAACATTTCTAATTATAGTGCTGAGAATCCCATTGCCCTGAAAGAATAAAGTGTTAAATGAATTTCAGCTAATGTATCCTTTAATTTCCTGGTCTTCAGTAACTTCTGCATAGGAAAAAAAAAAAAAAAACATAAATTCAAAGTGAATCTCTTCCAAACTTAAAATGTTTTCTTTCTACTTTCAATAAGGCCCCATGCAAACACATCAGTTTTCAAATGTTTGCATAGGAATTAAAAAATACTAATTTTAATGCTTCTGGTGATGTCTTTGGGGTACAGTGACAATGCTGAGAGTCACCTTTGAAGAATCAGCTGCAGGTTAGTGGCTGAAGACTTGTACCAGATTCACTTATTGTGGATTCAGTATCACTAATTTCAATGGGGCACAGGGTTCTTCCACCAGTAGTGTTATCTGCAGGGCTTAGGTCAAAATTTGTAATGAAATTTGGGTTAAAAATTACAGTGAGCCTCCATAGTATGTGTCATGCATTGTTCCCTCTCGTTATTACTAGTGTTGAATAAAATCCTATCCTGGCTCAGATCCACAAGCTTCCCCTTCCAGGTGATGATCCTGCCTGTGCACTGAGTGGTGGTGCTCAGGGACTCCAAACCCTCAATCTTTGACACCTCTTTGGTTTCAAAGCAGTGTGTTGCACTTGCTGACAGCGCTTGCTGGCATTGCTCTGTTCACATCTCAGTTGTCTCTCCTGCCCCTCAGACCGACGGAGGGGAAAGCATTGCTTTCAACCAACCTCGTTATGGCTCTGTCTGCTATGAAATGCCATGAAACAGTTCTTATTCAAAAAATGGGGTCAAATTCTGCTCTCATGATGGAAAAGCCCTCTCTTTTCATGTGAGTGGGTCTTGCACTTATCCAATTTATTGCATGGAGCCACAGACATCTAGAGTTTAATAGGGCTAATACTATGAAAACTGTGGGGTTTCTTACAGTATAGCTGCAAGAAAGGAGTTGAAGACTGAAAATCCACTTCAGTAGGTATCTATGAAGAGGATAATCTTGAGTGAGAGTTAAATTAGTGAGTTTTGTTGTCTATATAATTATTAATGATCTGTAATTTTTTCCATTTTCATTATTTACCAGTGCACTGCATGGATCTTTGGTGCCACAAACAAATTAATTATGGAATACAAATGGTGTTCAGATTATGGTTGTGTCTAAAAGTATATAATGATAACTTTTGAAATTGTCACTGATCCATAACACCATATGTATGTTATTTCTAAAATGAAATTACAAAGTATACTAATGTTTGATCAAACTGCAAAATCAGCAAGATAGTTATTATGAGAGCTGCTGGAATAGGGGGGTAGGGAAGGACTTGGTCTTGCCATGTGGTCACTAACAAGTGGGACCTGAGTAGAGAGGTTGACAAAGCTTTAATGAATAGCAGTTTGACTTTCCCACCCCAGCCTGGAAGCAGGAGAGCATCAACAGTTTGCTAGAGCCACTTTTTACAGAAATAGCTGCTGATTTCCCATATATCCCTACCTGCAAAAACAGCAGCAAAGACCTGACAAGCAGGAGATGACAAATGACTCTCTAACAATATGCATTGTTCTAGTAGCTGATCTCCACCTCTCAAGGGATGAAGTATCTCTTTTGCTGTCTCCATTAGTTAATCGCACTATGTAACAGATTACTTGTCCAGTGTCCAAGCCAATCCTATTTGACACCTGGCACAAAACATGAAACAAGTTGGACGCTAAGTAATTTTCATGTCTACGTTGAAGTGTAAGATAGAAGAAACAGAATAATTATAGATCTGAGTTTGATCCTTTCAGATGTACTTGGGAAAG
>NW_008824437.1:1592637-1601030 GCF_000699105.1 Pygoscelis adeliae | reverse complement strand
GTTTGAAAATCTCTTTCCTAGGTTCACTCTAGCAGCCCTATCTTAACATAGGACCACCAGAGAAAGCTGAGCTGGAACTGTGGCAGCCCAGATATGGGAAATAAATGAATGCTCTATGTGTAAACTGCCACTGGCTGCAGAAGTTGGGTGCCCGTGAGCATGCAGGAATCCAGCTCTTGCCTGAAATATTCAGACCAACTTACAGCCTACAGAAATGAGGCCAAAAATCTCACAGAAACCCTTTCACTCAGATTTATGATTCTCTCCTTCTTCTAAGTAACCCCCAAATTTTTTACAGCAATGTCTCTGATGATTTTTCATGTTTTTTACTTCAGTATCAGGGATACTGGATACCAGAACCACCCAATCTCATCTAATAAGAGGTTCTATGAAGCTAGAAGAAAGTTAGCTTTTGTTTCTATCTGAAGTGAAGGAAGTATTCAAGTTACTTCTCCCACATCTCTAAAACAAATCTATTATATGTACTCACCAGATGACTGTATTCACATAACAATAGTCCCTCACCCCTGTAACTCTGGGCAGTAACCAGTGCATTATCATAGCTGAAGAAAAAGATGTGCCAAACAGCTGTAACTATCTTAAAGAATCAAATCTCAGAGGAGTGTTATTAAACAAGCAAATTTGATATAGACATACAAGCTGGCATAAACTCTCTCCTAGCATAAATCATCCTAGTGTCGTTATGAATCTGGAGCAGGTTTTAGACCTGCAGAGGATCCAACCTCTTGCTCTTGCTGCAGACAGCTAGGAAAGCCAGTTACAGTAATTGCATCCTCAACCGTGCATGTGTTGGGCTAAAGCACGTTTCGTTGATAAGCTCATGGGAGCTGAGAGACACAGTTCATATAAAGGTTGAAAGACAGCATAAGTTATATACTCTGTGAAGGAGCTGCCAAGGTCACTGAACCAGTGGTTTTTGTGCCATTACAGAAAATGAAATTTTGTGGGAGAGACAAATTTCCACAAGGAAGGAAATAGACAGAGAGAGTGTTTTGCAAATGACTCTGGGAAAAAGCAGTACAGAAATATTGTTCCCATTATGAGTACTAGCACATAAGATAATTGTGTTTGAGGTTGGTAATTACCATATTTGCATGTTTAGGTTGTATCTGTTCCTTGCATGTTATTAAATGACTGCAGCATTATTTCATCAGAATGGCACACTGTCATCACAGGGGCTGAAATATCTTCTGTGTGTCAAAGCACGCAGCTGTAAAAAAACGTTGTATAGCCCCTCATTTTTATTCTTCATCAAACTTGCAAAAAGCCAATTCATTCCAGGAAAAAAGCAGCAAAGCTAATGGAGCTATGCCAGGGGGAGGTCACTTTGGAAGTTTAGGGCTCTGTAATTTATAGTACCTGCGCTAAGCGGCTCTGCTGATACTCCCACACACAGTGAGATACAGGATTAATAATTACTGTATTTTGTCCTGTGCACTTACAGACCTTTAGTCTGAGTAGTGCAAAATGCTTTATGGACATTAATTAATCAAACTTTAAAAGCCACACTCAAGGCACTTAATTCACTGCTACTTATGCCAGGCTTCAATTTATCTGTAAACCTCATAAAAGTCTTGAAAAGTAGGTAGCTCTGTACAAATCTGAAGATATACCCTGATCATTTGCTTTAGCCATTTATAAGTTGCCTACTGAGACATTTCTGAAATTTTCTGGGTAATCAACATCAAATATAAAAAAATATATCTTCCTTAAAGAGAGATCAAAGAAGAAATAAAGGAAACAACTTATGACTAATGGAAAACATTGCAACAAATTTGATAATCCATTCATAGAGAAACTGCCCATCTCTCTCGTCACATCTTTTCTAACACCTTCATTCCATTCAGCAATGGAAGGTCATTGCCAAATCTGAGTGATTAACCACTGAAAGTAAGGAAAATGAAAAAAAGGTGCATTGTTTGGAACCAGATTTTCAATGCTGGCCTTCAGTTCTTGCTATCCAACTAGCCAACTATCATTGGTTAAAAATAAGCAAAATAAGCAGAATTACATGCTTGCAGTTAGACATGAATACCTAAGTGAGAAATCTAATGTAAAAATTAGATCAGATCGCTTCCTGAGGTCCTGACATTTTCAGTCCTATCCTCCAATCGAGTCAATTACTGAATATTGCAATTATGCAAATGACCAACTGGTCGTCTTCAAAAAATTACCTGGTTTCAGATGCTATTCCTTCCCTTTTAACTACATTTACAGAGGTCTAAAACTGAGAACTTAATGCAGAGGTAATGAAAATTATAAAACATTTTGGGAAACCAGAATTATTTCTGATAAGTATTTCTGGAAGCAGTGATACATCCAAATGGTTTATTTCACTGAAAGTTAAGCTCCTATGCATATCTGCTATGATTCTTTGACACAGTGACCTTGTATTTTTTTTCTCTTCTTACTGAGAAATGGTAAGTGAAACATGATGGAAAATGAAGAAGACCATTATTAAAGTAGAAGACAAGACAAAGTTCAAAGGAAAATGAAGAGTCCTTGAAATGAAATGGAGAACTGAAAGTGAAAGGTACAGAAAGACCCAGTGGAATAATAAAGATTAAAGTTCAGGTTAGAAGGGTAAAAATAGTCCAAAGTGACTACGAAGTGGACATAACACTTTCTCCTTGTTATAGCCTGATCAGTTGTTGATTTCATATTCAGTACAAAATTTAGAAATGTCAAGTGGGAAAACTAAAATCAGAAGATGCCTCTGGAGGCAAAACAAATCACTTCTCATATATCATTTTGTATAATGTTAGATGATATGTTTTAAATAGAAGGAAAGGCATTATAAGAGAGTACATCTAACAATAGAGTGGGAAGAGGCAGTTATTGGTTTATTGATGTTCTCTTTTGAGTGTCACACAGAACTTAAAAGTCTGTACAGACCACCTGATTTAACTATTTTTTGTGAAACTTTTAAATATGACTTGTAGCTGTTCCTGCTCAGTCCATGGGCCTGCAGAGGCCTTTACCATACATACCAGGCTATTCTAGTAGAGATCTAGTCACTGTGCATTTCAGGTGAACTAAAGACTAATCTACTCTGAAGACATCTTTTGTCCACAGATCTTAAACATTTTATCTCATTTGAAAGTAACTCACTTTGTTACATATGATAAAAATCTAAAGCAAAATAAAAGTGGTATTATCAGCAGTCATCACTGGTATCACAATTGTTCCTCTTTGTAATTTTTTTTTCAGAGTTTGAGCAAATTTATAAAAATCCTTTTCTGAGTTATTGTTAGTTTCTTTTTACAAGATTGTCTGTCTTATCCTCCAATCAACTCAATTATTGAATTGTATAATTGCAACGTAGACACAACAATTGAGTATTTAATTAAGGTTCCTTGAAAACCCTTTTCCAAGCTGAACTCTCTAAATCAAGAGAGTTCGTATTTAATATTGCTTATGCCATGCTTCATGAAAGGCTTGTCTGTAAGGCTCTGAATGTCAGTAACTGCTGTGTGAGGAACCATGCTTGCACGAGAAGGATGTTAACTTTGAGAGATCAAATAACAATAACAGAAGTTTAGAATTATTCTTGGAAAGATAAATTCGGGTTTTCTCCTTGGTCCAAATATTCAAGCCCAGAATGTTATAGCAGTCTTCTGGTGTAAAAATCAAGAGAGTGTGCATCTGCCTTCCTGAAGCACATTTGTCATCATATGCTTTTCAGTCCGTTAACAGCTATGTTACTCCTTCCTTAAACTTCTGTTCAGCATCCCAATCTGCAGGACTAAGAGGAAAGGCTGAAGCTTTCAGTATAGTGAAAGGTGTGAGGATACCATTTTTATCTACTAAGTCAAAAGAGAAGGTGGCCTATTTCATCTTATTATTGCTCAGTAATCTAGAAGGAGAGGGACCCCTCCCTGGCTATTAGGTTTAGCATGTCACCTATCATCCCTAAGAGCTTTTATCTGAGAGTCTGCTTTTGCCTCCGGGTTGCCAGATTTTAATCTCAGCAGCTGCTCTTCATCCATTTCCTTCTGCCCTGGAGGCACAATGACATCCGTCACAGCCATCAAGGCAGTTCAAGGCAGATATTTACAAGGACTGTGATTCTGGGTGTCAGGAGCAGCCTGGTGACAGTGATTCCTGAGGCATCTTACAACCTCCCTGAGAGATTATCTGTCTTCCTTAAAGTAGAGGAGAGACGTTTGTTAGACCCTACATTTGGACATAAAATGGAAATGGCAACAGTTACCTTCATGACTTCTTGTGGTCCATGGGATAGGAAAACTATTGCTGTTTAAATTCACCTCCCTGTCCTCTCTACATTTTGGAGGTGTGACAGAAGTATCTTGGCCTGACAGATTTAGAGGCTAACTGGCCCAACAAACAGTGTATGTAGAAATGTTTGTAATTTATTCATGGTTCTGAGCAGGTCATCCAGCAATTTCAATCTCCACACTATGTTTGTCTTATCTTTTGATCATTAATGAATCTGAACTGTTTGCCAAAGGCATTTATTTTGTAGCTAATGCTGCAGTTTTCACACTACATTTTTATTTTCCATGGCTTTAACAAAATATTCTACTGAATATATTTAGTAAAGAATATTCCTTTGAGAATCATCTTGGTGATTTCCTCTGCTGATAGGTCAGTAGGCTTGCTTGTCTCTAAAGGAGACATAAAGACTTCAGTTAGTAATGGGTCACTTTTTCTTTGCTGCTTTGTGCCTTCTGTGAGATAAAGAAATCTGACTTGCACACACTGCTCTTTACATCATGTTTGACCTGTAAAGTTTTGTGAGAGGACAGACTTCTGTGCAGTGAAGAAGGCTTCCATAGATTTGCCAAATATGGTCCAGATATTCTTGTAGTGAAGATGGTGTGACATCTCCTCAGGAAGTGATTCTTTAGAGCATTTACAAAGTCTTAACACTGATGTGTGTTATGGCAATGATAAGGAAAAATGCATTTATATATAATCACTCAGGGCTTATGTTAGGTCAGAGATTTTTGAACAAATGAATTTCTAATTTATTTTAAGACTTAATGACTTTTCAACTTTCTGATTTTCAAAAATGTTTTCAGTAAACATCTCTTTTTAAAGAAATAGAAAGCACAATATGCTCATTTCTTGAAAAGACTTAATGAAACAAATGTTTTCTGAAATTCCTGGCACTTCCTTAATCTTTAATTAGACACTTGCTACTTCAAATATATGAGATACTTTTGGAAAGACCTGTGCAGGCTTTTCCAGAAATTGCAGATGTATGTGTTTTATTCTAGTATGCAGTGTTTGCCTGGATCAGTAACCTTCCAACACTTCAATTGTATTCTCCAGGCTCTGTTGGTGCAAGTTATGAATAGTTAAAAAATGGTAACGTACTGTAACTAATCTGCAAGAGTACAAGTCAACATGATTCATATTTCCACTAAATTTTCTCAGCCTGGTAAATTTTCTTATTTTCAAATTTCTGTGGAAAGAAAGCATGTCTATGAGACTATGAATGGAGCTATTCAGGGCTACCTTCAGTGGAACACATCAAGATTTTTCACAATTGCTAATTATGAAATTCTCTTCTAGTAAGAAGACTCATTTTGGTGCTTAACCCAACACACTTTCCTGAATCCTTCCTGCTAGGACACCCTGAGTGTGAATATGATGAAAAAGCAGGTCTGAAGCAGCCAAAATCATTGACTACCTTTGAAAATCCTTGCCAGGGTCTTTCAGAGGGGTCAGGATGTAGTTCACGCTCCATTGATGTACAGCAATGTCATGAACTACAAACCTCCTGTTAGGAGATGTACGCACATAAACCCCAGATGCTAGGTCATCAAAGACAGACAGACTGAGAAATACACTGCTGCTCATGTATGATCAGTACCAACTAGCAAGACTGCATTAATACTGTGGACATGGGTGCCTCGTTGTATTTACACAGGCATTCCTCTGTGTGCTTTCTTGTTTTCTTATCATTTTGTGCTAATTAACATGTCAACTCATGTTTTTCCTATGCTTTAGGAATCTTGCTTTTACTCCCTTTATTTTACCCTGTTTTTCTTTTCGTAATACATTTTTCATAATTTATGATTCATTTACATTTCAATTAAGAACACTAGCTGTTTGTAAAAGCTACCCTGATGGGAAGTATGAAATAAATTATTGAAGTTGGTATAATCTGCACTTCCCATAACCACCTCATTTACCTTAATGGCACTAAAAAGACTGTCGCCCTCAATACAGTTCATGCTTCTAATAGGAATTCCCTCGGGTTCCAATCTCATGTGAATTACATATTTGCATATGGTATAGGTTGTGTTAGGTGATTATAGGCTGAGCTTTAGAATACTATTCTTTAAGGATGACAGCTACACAGAAAGCTACCTTTCCAGAGTCAAAAGATGCTGCTGCTTGATTCAAATAGCTAATATCTCTGAAAGGAGTCCCCATAAGTATTGCCAATTTATTGGGCACTGACAAACTGTCTGCCAATTTTCAAAATAATTAAGAACTGCATCATTTATTATTAAATCTGGGCAAGGGACATATTTTTTATTTTGCACAAAAGACTTTTTTTTCCAGGAAGAAATGAGAAAAAAAAATCTCTGAACTAAATTCCTTTTGAACAAACGAACCCTCTTGTTTGGGTAAACTGAAACAATTTTTTTTTTTTTTTTTTCATTTCTGTAGCTTCCTATTGTTTCAATCTGAAATTTTTCAAAACTTTTAAGAGCTATATTTCAAAATATTTTTTAGTTTAAATCAGCACCTTCCAGCTAAAGCTGCTACCCTTGAATCAGTGTTTTGTCATGAAGATTTCCATCAGGAGGTTGTCAACCATCTCTCCTTATTTTTGTTTTCAATATGACAACACCCAGACCCTAACTAGGATGCAACAGAGAAATGTAGAAAGAAACAGTCCCATTCCCAAAGGTTTTTTACAATATAAACAGGTAAGATTGTAAAAACAACAATATGGGAGGGAGGAAAAAGAGACATGTATGGTGAATTGTTCACTAGGTATGCAAATTTATGAGGATAATCTGATTACTAAACTATCCACCTTTTCTTGCTTTGACTTTCAAGAAAAGGTATGTAGTTACATAGTACCCTGGAATGTACAACATCTGTTTCAAGAAACTCAAAGATCAGGATGTCTAACATCTTTCAAAATAACAAGGTACAAAACTGAGCAAACTGAGTCCTGGGGAACAGATTTTGCTTGTTCGTTGCTCAATTATCAGGAAAGATGTTGTCTGACTTTCTTAATACCTGCCAGGAGCCCATCTGTATGACTACATCTATACTTTGAAACAGAAGAAGACCCAGCATCCAATTTTCATGAACTAAGTGTCGGTACCACATAAAAGTTGGACCTGGGCTATCCCTCATGTCCATGAGGCATCTTTTGCCTTTGAGACATTCTTATTGCTATTTGTGTCTGTGCCTTCCCCCCCCAACCCCAGATGAAATTGTGTTGCAGCCCAGCACAGCGATGTTTTTATAACAAAAAGTTGAGGTTGCACACTCCAGGGTACAATGTCACTGCATACTAAATTGAGGATGAAAGCCTGCTGAGCTAGTTTGGAGGACTACATAGAATGGAAAGAGATTAACATGATCTTAAGTTCTCCATACTGCCTGATAGGAACTGTCCTAACCTTTAAACCATGCCCAGGTATCACCTGGAAGAGTGCTTGGTGACATAGGCCACAACCAAACTCAGGAGTACACTGGTAATAACCAGTCTAGGAGATCATGGTTGAAAGACTGAGCTTAATCCTTTGCTTTGTGTAATTTAACATTATGGATCTACTACATGCAAAGACACTGAAGGAGGACAGCAAACACTCCAAAAGGGTGCAGAAGTGGCAACACAGTGCCTCTGCGTTTTCTTGCTCAGGACTTTTCATACTAAAATGTCTATTACATCTTTTAACAGTGACTGCACTGAGTTTCAACTTCATTTTGTGGCATTGACTCGGGCAAGAGACTTTCAGCCAGTACAACAACAGAACCCAGTCCTTGAACAGTTCACTGTTTTTTAAAGTTGTTTCAACCACTCACTAGTCACATCTAACACATGAGATCACATTCCCAGGTTCTTTGAAAGCATTGTTCCTGTTTCCCCAGTTTAATCCCAGTAATTTCAGCTGCAGTGTTAGGATGCTGCTTTTCTAAATCCAAGCTGTGATAGAAGTAGGATCAGGAGCACAGGCAGTGTTTTCTTCAATACCTATAGCAGCAGGGAAGAATACTGGAAGGAACAGGAAAACACACCTGATCAACACGTGGCTCAGGGGCTGGTGCCATCGGAGGAATTTTGGCTTTTTTGACCATGGGGAGGTTTACACGGCACCGGGCCTGCTGGTGACAGATGGAGTCCAGCTGTCTCACAGGGGGAAAAGGGTCAT
>NW_008824437.1:1580067-1588832 GCF_000699105.1 Pygoscelis adeliae | reverse complement strand
CCTGGAAGTATTTAAAAGACCTGTAGATGAGGCGCTTAGGGACATGGTTTAGTGGGCATGGTGGTGTTGGGCTGATGGTTGGACTTGATCTTAGAGGTCTTTTCCAACCTTAATGATTCTATGATTCTATGATTCTAAGTATATAAAATAATAAATGACATAAATAAGATTAAAAAAGCAAAAATTATTCATTATCACAATTTAAAAATTAAGGGCCACTGAGGGAATTTATTAGACAACAGGATTAAAGAAAATAATATTTCACATAGTATATAATTACATTGGGCAGCTCAGCTTACTGAGACCAAACATAGAAACAAGTTATAAAAGAATTAACAAAACCACGAAGACAGTCCACTTGCAGCTTTTAAATAAGATTATCTAGATGTAACCATCTTCTCAGGGATATCTGATCTGATTATGACGCGGAGGATGTACTGAGGATCACACTACATTTGATTCCATAAGCATTCACTGGTGACCAGGTGACGACAGGATGCTGGCCTTCAAAGACTTTTTTATCTAAGCGGTCACATTAAAAGAAAAACTGTAGTAGCAAGAAACTTCCCAATAAACTTAATCTGCCCAATTTCACATCTGTTTACCTTGCCTTTTATTAAAGTTTCGTCCTCTTCAGATTTTATGACAGCCTATTTCTTTCACACTGGATTTCTTTTGACCTCATAAAGGACATGGTCTCCCTTTGTTTGGATGATTATAAAGGAAAGGAACATGGAAGAAATCTCTACATATTTTCTCTCCCTAGGAATGAAAAAAAATATTCTTTCATAAATAACTCAGTCCTTATGGGACAATTACCTGCTCCACACCATCCAAGTCCATCATGTAAAGTCAGAACAGTTCTAGTTTTAGTTCAAGGGTGAAAACTTTACAGTTAGAATTTTGTCATTTATTGTAATACAAATCTCCATGAAAAGCTATTTCACTTCCTGGAGTCACTCCGGGTAAACAGGGTTATAAATGAGAAAAGAAAGTTGACAGACTATCCTAACCCTCTTTGTAAGAAATAGAGAAGGAAAAAAAAAAAAGGAAAAAAAAAAAAGAAAAAAATTAGAAAGCAATAAAAATAAATAAATGAATTGCAAACTAAGGCCCTCAAGTCTTTATGAAGTACAGGTAGCCAAAAGTTAATGATCTACCAGAGCTGGCAACCTATGTGTCTAGTCAACCTGATCTCCCTTTTTCAAATGAAAGGTGTGGCAGTATAGTCAATGGCGATTTCTCCTTCATTCAAATGCTTTCAACTCAAGCCAGTTTTGTACTGCAAGCTTTTCTTAATGGTGGCAAATGTCATCCCACACAATGACCCTCCCTGATTCTTCACAGCCAGAGTCAGGTGGAAGGAGGAAACCACTTACTGTTCAGTCTTTTACTGCTTTTGAAACAGAGCGTAGTAACTCAGTGCCAAGAGCTTTCTGGAACGGGAAGTTTGTTTCTACTTTTCTGAGACTCTTCCTTTCACAATACACATGTACTATCTTCCATCGAAGCTGGAACCAACACAGCAGTCAAAACAATTCAGTGATTAATTTTAAACAAAAAGCCTGTTTACATGAATAATCATTACTGAATATGTCTAAATATGAAAAGACTGCTCACAATAGACACCTATTGTTAGAAGTCAATGCATTATGCATGGTTTGAATTAAATCAGGATCTATATTGCAGTGGATTAATCTAGCTGGTGTCTTGTGGATTTTTTTTACTTCATTTTTTTGCAACCCATCTGCCAACTACAATAGGTTGTAAATTTGTTGAGCTTTTTATGCTGAAAAGTTATTAATACCAGATGTTCATTTCTTGGAGTACCCTAAGCACAAAACATTCCATAATGAAAAACAAAATGTTAACAATTACATGTCCAAACTTGGTGGATTAAAGATCCTATTAAAATTCTGGGGTATGTCCTATGTTTAATGCATTAACTCTTTTTTCCATCAAAGGAGGCTTGAGGCAGGCTAGGTTTTGTTTTGCTCGAGGGAGAAAGGAAATGTATTCACATCTCTAGCATTGTTCTTTCACTGTGTTTTGTTAAAAATATCATGAATATAATAGAATTCTGGGGAGGACAATGAAAATATACAGGTCAGGCATTTTTAGCTGGGATTCTGGAGATAAGGATTGCCATGCAGGACATTCACTGAATTTTCAGCTGAGGTCAGCTCTGCATTCCAATGAACAAATAACCCGTTGACGGAAAAATAGAAATGATAATAAAAAAGAAGAAAACTCCCTGTTCTTAAAAAGAGAGACAGCTTTATCAGGGAAGAAGATAAGCAAAAGACTGGATCTTCAGCTGCTATAAATTGGTGCAGCTGCATTATTAATTCTAGAGAAATGTCTCTTCATAGCTTATCTCCCTCCATTAGTTTTGCTGAAAGCATTGTTAATTTTCTGTGGCCTGGCTTTGGGGGAGTATAGCCTGGTTTGTTAACTTCCAGTGAACTGCTCCTGTCCACATTATTTAAGATGCTGTAGATATTCCCAATGGATTTCTAAGGCCAAGAGCAGGGAGGGAAGTAATCATTGTAGACTGGGTAGGCCAAAAATGCTCCCCAATTTGCAACTCATGCCAATAAACTGTTCTTTTTTTATATTCCTTTTTCTATGTTATACAAGCTGCTACATTACAGCTTTCCACCTTGAACTGCTCTCAATGTCCAACTCCGCTCCACGAGTCAAGAAGCGAGAGGACAGAGCAAGAAGTAATGGAACCTTGAGAGAGTCAAGAGAGAGGGCTGTGTTTGCTCTTCTTGGTGCTTCACAGGGTTGCAAGGCAAGGGCAGAGCATCCAGCCAATTTTCCTGTCAGGGGTGTTTCAAACATATCAGTTTTCATGTTGTTTTCTAAACATGTGCTGGTGAGTAATCCATTTTGGTTTTGTATAAACAAGAAACGGACCAATTAAATGCTATGAAGTCTGGAAAACACTGCTGGGATAGACAGTGTTATTCTAGCTTGCTAAGAGTGAATTGAAATCAAGAGGAAAAAATAGTTTTAACTTCTGCACTTCAAAGAAGTCTATAAACCATGCAAAATTTCTTTGGTGATTAAAAATTCTTTCTGTCTTTTAGATCTTGCAAGCACGTACACAGGAGCGTCTTGGAAGCTGAACTCTATGCTGAAAGCAAAAGGTTACTTTCAGTTCATCATTTAATCAATTTAGTTTTATATGGTAATATTGCTATTTTAAAAAGCAAACTACCTGACATACCACAAGAACAAATTTTCTGGCACTGTCGTGTCTTCCAATTCATACACTGTTAACTTTTGGGTGCATATCTGTAGGATAATCTCCTCTCATTCAGCACACAGAGCTCCCATTAACATCAGTGAAAATTTCCTGCTTGGAACAAGTGGAGAATTAGCGATAGGTGCACTTCAATAGCTTCCCTTCACTTTAGATAAACCCTGCAAAGGTCAGATGTTTCTCTGAAGCTTATCTGACTCACCCAAGCCTCTGGAGGTTACTAAATATCATAAACTGAACCTTTCTTTAAAAACTGATAGAACTTCCTAATCTGAACCTGACCAGAAATACCACAGGTAAAGTTTTTCCAGCAGGATTTTTTCTTTTTTGCCAGGTTCTAAACCACATGATAATGAATCGGCCAGTTATTTCATACCCACAGAAAATTCTTTATGAAATTTGGTTGTAAGCATGGGTAAGGAAGTTGGAGAGGTAAAGTGAGATATGACAGTTTTCTCTACCTGAACTAATTTATCTGTCCTTATACTGGGTCTGAACAGAAATATTTAATAAGACTGGAGAGTTTTTCCCAGTGTGATATCAGTTAGGTCTCTATCTTTCTAATTGGTATAAGTTCTCTTCCTTAAATGATGTATTCCTGCTCTTTACCCTCTGCTTCCTTCCATCTATGCATGTGTACCTGTACACATATACATATATATATTTACACATATATACATAATCATTGTTCTGTATAAAATATTTTTTCCACTGGAAGATATATAGGCAGCAGTTCACTAGGTCTTCCAAATTTGCAAGCAGGCTGTGGGAAATGATATTTGCCTCAAGCAAGATTATTTCTTATAGCTCACAATTCTCTATCCTACCAAAATAGCATTCTTTCTTTTCCAACAGATGAATAAAATAAAGATTAAGATTGAAATGATGCAACTTGCAAAATTAAATAAACAGGTGTGGTAATTCAGTGTGTACTTGCAGAGCTGCTTTTCTAAGGCGGAAGGAAAAAGGAAAACTGAAAAATCCTCTCTCTGAATTTCTTTTTCACCTGAAATTCTATCAAACTGCTGTTTTCTCTGTATCTAATCCATTTATCTATCTCACTGTAAGCACACCTATTTATTCATCCCTTCCCTCCTGTATTATTATTCTTCCATCCTACATTCATCAGTCTTGTGTCAGAGTACTACACAATGCAGAAGCCTAAACAGGTTCCTTTCACTTGACATTTTTTTGTTGTTTTTTGTTTTGTTCATTTTTTGTACAGTTGTTTCACTTCTTGTTACATACCAATTTTGGGTATACAAAATGGCTGTCACACTGCACCCACATAGCAGGAGGAATAAAGGCCACCTGGCTTACCAGGTGCAGCCATTTTCAGCCCTGTTTTTCTTTGTCCTTTAAGTCTGAAGGTGATGCTCCACCCAGTGTCCCAAATTTCAGAGATTTTTAAGAGCACTCAGCACCAGCACTAACCTCCTTAGACTGAAGACTAAGATCCTCTTGTCATCCAGGAATTGGTTTTGCTAAAGTTTAGAGATGCTTTAGAATCACAATCACAAGGTGTGGATGTAAAGGAAACCAAAGCTAGGTAACGCTTGAATGCTCATATATATGTAGTGCTTGCAGTTTTTTGGAAGCTGAAAAGAATGGCGGCCCATCCTGCAGCTATAAATGACTGTTTGTCTTGTTTCTGCCTAATTCACACAAGATGTGCGTTTGGTCCCACATCTCATCTCTAGAGAGGCTGGATCTGCAGTCCTGGCTTCTTGTCTTAATTTCAAAATATTTCAGTTCAGTCATTACTCTGAGGTGGGCTGACAGCCCTCAAGGTCTGTGGATGATCTGGCAGAGTTGTCTATCTCAGACCTATGTGTGAATATTTTGGACTTTATTTTAGCATGAAAATGTACCCATGATATACAGTTTGCCATGGATATATGTAGCCTACTGGCCTACTGAGTACTTCATGGCAGGCAAAGGTCATCTTTCATACCTTTGCAGAGAAAGAATAGAATTAATTGATTAGATTTTTTTTTTGTCCCAGTTTATAAAGAACTTAAATACCCATTTGTAATTTGTAAGCATCCAAAATTTATTAATGGATCTCATTTTCACTTGAGATTTTAATGTCTATTTTTAAAGTATTCTAAAAAAGAAATCTTGTAAAACAGACACAGAAGTCAGATTTGAGAGTGCTAATCCAGAGCTGGAATTTTGTTTTAGGAAGAGACTATTCAAAAAATATACTCATTATCAATACCGTTAAACAATTTATTGACAGTTTATCAGAACTGAGGTGGAAGGACAATTGTTATAGTTTATTTTTACACGACTGTAGCTATTTCTCCAGGGATATTAAGATATAGCCATGTAAATAAATGTTTCGGCATTTTTTTTTCCAATAGAATATTATAAAATGCGTTTGAGAAGCTGATTTCTGAAAAGTACTCAGAGAACACAGAATTCTTGGGGAAGCATGTTGTTTTGCAATGATACCAATTTACGAAACGTTATGGCAAGCCTCCGATATTTTTCAGAAGGTTCTTTTTTTGTTCTTCTTTTGCTACTACACTGATGTTCCTGCAACATGCTCTAGACATCTATAGTCCTCTTCATCAAGAATCTTTAGTCATATTTCTTTCCTGTAATGCTCCTATGCAAAAGTCAGAAGAAAAGTTTTTAGAGTCCAGCATTTCTTATATTAAGACTGTCCATTACTTTCCAGACCAAGATCCTTACCCTATGTGGCTGTGCCAAATGTATATTTACCATGTAGGATTGGCAATTTAGGATTAGCTAAATATGCTTTGCTTCAGTTAAGCCTCTTTTTGTACTAAACAGTCTTTGCTTCTTAGTACGATTAGCATTGTAAAAGACATGTAGCAGTAGTCATGATGCACTCAGGACATGAGTGAGGCAGGCACTCTAAGCTGAATTATTGCCTTGTATTAGACCAAACTACATTTAGTTGACTAGTCTCAAACATAAAAAGGCAGTGCCCAACAGGTGGAAGTCAGGCCAGGTGATCCAGAAGGGTTACAGAGACACTGTCCAAATCACTCTATAAACATAAGACATCCTTACTGCAAGAGTGGTCAAATAGGTTGCCCAGAGAGGCTGTGGAGTCTCTGTCCTTGGAAAAATTAAAAACCCAGCTGGACACAAGCCTGAGCAACGTGCACTAGCTAATCCTGCTTCGAGCAGGGGGTTGGACAAGATGATCTACAGAAGTGCCTGCTCAACTCATCGATTTCGTGATTCTGTATCATTAACGAAACAAATGTATGGGCTCAGACATTTGAAAGGACTAAAAAAGGCCTTGAGTGCCTGAAAATCTGGTCTTTTTCTCCAAGCAGGTGATCTAATAAAAAGGTGTTCTTTGTCCAGAATTGCAGGTCAGAGCTGAATAATTCTACTTCAGCAGGTCTCTCACTTATTACTGAAGACTGTGGGCTTTCTTATTCAGACAAATACTGTGAAAGCACCAGTTCCTAGTAGCTCTCTTTGAGCATACTACCAAAAAGGCTTAATAGGAGCTACTTGAGTGTGATGTGAAGGATTGTCTCCAGCATTTCCTTCCTTCGCATAGCTAGCAATGAAGTAGAGAGCATGGTTTGGTCCCTGCAGTATACAAAGGACATCGATAAGCTATTAAAAAAACTCAGTGAAGCACAACTGAAATGATAAAGGGATTACGGAACATCATGTGTGAGGACCTATTACAGAGTCTGAAAATGAAGAGTTTTAAGAGAAAGAAAAATGAAGAGAGCACTTTGTGGTCTCTGCACTAATGCATAATAAATAGAAAATGTGTGTACAATGATATCACATCATAAGCATTTTTCATTCTTTCTGCACAAGATGCCAGGCAGTGAAGAATCTGGCTCGTGTTAATTGTTTGTACCCTGGTGGGAAAGTACTTTAGAATTTAATTGTGACTTAATCAGTGTGGTTCTCTAGAAATTACTCTAAAAATCTAAGACACATAAAAAAGTTTGTTCTCTGTAGAATGTCTGAGTCATCCTATGGAATTTGATAGCAGGGCTCTAATTCCCTATTAAATGCCAGATGATTGTTTCAAGCAAACAACAAACTATGAATGCTTGAAATTTTCTGTTAAGTTCTACACAATTTTCCTTTAAGCAAATGCTTTAAAGTATGAAGCAGGAAAACAGAATGATTTTAAATTATTTTGAAAGGTGTTATCAATGTATTTTAACTTTCTACAACTAGAATGCAGAGAAGACAGAGTTTTTTTGAAAAAAGGTAAATCGTTAAATTGAAGTTTATATTCACCTTAGTAAAATTCTGATAATCTAGACATAATTGTTATTTATTTTCCTAATTTAGAAAAAACTGAAGGACTGGAAGGTTATTTTTTCCTATTCCATTTTTTATTTCTGGTGCTTTTAAGGGGGAGGTTGATTTTTGCTTTTCTGTTTTTTTGTTTGTTTGTTTGGGGTTTGGGGGTTTTTTTTACACAATATCAAGCTCTGAGTCCCCTCTTCTTCTATAATGCTAATTCTATAATTACTTTTTTAAATGTTATTTTAATATTTATTTTCTATACTCTTTTTAATGTACTTATTTTAATTCTTTCTACTGCTTCGTTTCCATCTTTATTTGCAAATTGGTTAGCCACAGGAATGGTAACTAGCCCAAGCATAAGAACAGCATGTGGATGTGATTGTTTAGCACAAATCTTCCTCTGAAATGGTCTGCTGCTTAGGGGAAACTGGATTCTACCCTTCTACAAGCAAAAATGTTTAGAGCTGTAATTTCAGTCTTCCTTACTGGACAGATTTGTTGTTTAGAGCTGCATCCAGACACTGTCTGTTTGGATGAGAGACAAGGCACTATCCCACAATAAACAATACCTATAAATTAATCGTTAGTATGTTCCCAGCCCAGTTTTGTCCTGCATTAGACAGAATTCTCCCAGATCATTCCTAGACATTTCCAGGCATTGGGGCTTGCACAGGACAGGGACTGTTCACAAAAGCCAACCTGTCCTGGAAGGCAAGCGATGTTAACATATAGATGCAACCCAAGCTGTAGTGGTTGCCTGTGGGATCAGTTAACAAGACCTGGCCCTTTTTGTCTTTTTTCCCCTTTTTTTTCTTTTTTTAAAATGTAACCTGGTTGTAAAGATGGTTATTTATATGACAAAGCCACCAACACTAACTAGGAATAAAACAGATGGTTGCCTAGAGATGTATCTACAGGCCTGCTCTTCCTACAAGCATAGAGCATGTGTGCTCAAAGGGGAAAGGCAGCACCTCGGGTCAAAGCAAACCAAGAAATGAAACAACCGAACTGGGCCATCTCTTCCGCAATGTTTTTTCCTTCTTGACTTCCAGGAAGGCTGTTTCTTGCATTTCCTAACCTACTGGCAAAGTGCTAAGACAAAATCTTGAGACCTATTATACATAGAGTATCTGAATTTTTGAGTAAGGACCCAATAAAGTACATGGGTCCCAGACTGGAGTCTGGGATAAAGGACACCATATTGCAGGAAGGGAATGGGGAAAGA
>NW_008824437.1:1577168-1580044 GCF_000699105.1 Pygoscelis adeliae | reverse complement strand
CACTGCTGGGGGATCTCCCATAGCCCTCACTCAAGCTGCATGGCAAAGCCCCTGAGCAATCCCACCTCTCCCATCCCATTGAGACAAGCCTGTACAGCATAGATCATCCTTATGGAGTGATGTTACCAAGGAACCAGTACCACCCTTGGCAAAATTAGATCACCCTTTGAGGAGGTTGCAGGGATCAGGAAAGAGGAAGAAAGAAAGTACAATTCAACTCTCTTCATAGTTGCCAAATTCCTCCCAGCCCCAGATTTTGACCGAAAGACCAGAAACAGGATGATGCTTTGCAGTACTACTGAGTTACTGTCACACATTGGGCATTGCTGTATAAGCCGATGGAAAGCCTAGGGCCAACCCCAACTTCAGTAACAACTGTAATTTGTGCCAAAACAAAGTCTTTCATATTAATTAGTGTTGCACGCGTAGAAACAGATGCCTCCTCCCTGTGTCTTTCTCATGACAGGCAGGATAAGCAGCTATTGAATTACACTAAAATCCTATGACAACAGTTTGCTTTGGGATCTTCTCTAGTGAACCTGTTTCTTTTCTTTCTCATGCAGTGAGACGCTTTTGCAGTCAATGTTTGACTTTCAGAAGGATAGTTAATTCCGTAACAAGGAAAAACAACCATTCCATGCCTGATTATTTTTTATTTTTGAACAATTTAAATTCTTAGACTAAATTGCATTACAGTCATTGTGAATGGTTTTCAGAGTACAAAATTTTTACTCTTGTTTTTGATCTCGCACACTTCTCTCTCCACAAGATATGTCCTGTTGAGTATAGGTTTGCAACCATACAGTGAGATGTACACACTAACTTAATTTACTGTACTGAGCACCTCAGAGTCATGACTGCAGTAAAATAAACAACATCAATTAAATTATTTCCTCTTATGTCACACTGTAAACTTCATAAACATGTAAATTCAAAAATCTCCATAAACACTTTAGTATTATGAATCACTGCAGGATATCACAGCTGGTTACCTGCAGAAATTGTGTCTGGAACCTAGTTCATCATTTACAGGCAGGCAGCAGATGTTAAAGTGAAAGTGTTTCATACAGCCATCCCAAACACAAAATAAAGCAAGAGAAGCAACAAGACAAATAGCCAGCGCTAGACTTTTTTTGCATCTGTTTGACACAATATCAGGGATCTGAATTTTGTTAGTGAATCTATATGCATGGTTGGGAGACATCATTCTGAAATGCTTTTGTTCAGGGCAGCATTCCTCTTAGGTTGGGTTCTGACTGTGATGCAGAAATTAGACTTTCACATATACCACAATGATGAAAAAGCTGCTACCTACACTCTTGCCTAGAACTAGCACTGAGTTAAATTAATATTCTATGGTCACGATGATCATATGTGTCTATTTTTATCTGGGATTGTCACAGGAGCCTATGACAGCTGGGTGCCTAAATCCTGCTGTGAAGCAGTTGTGTTTTCCTGTTTCCCGGGGTCTATTTAGCACCTAGCTCCTATGCTTAAAAGAACTGTCATGTAAGATGATTTATAGTGTTATTTGACAAACACCTGCATCTTTGACCCAGCAATGGCGAGACTTGTGTCCTGCTAGATGGATTGCAGTCCAGCTATTGCTAACAGTCCTGTTACCCAGGGCTCAGTCTGTGGAAGCTGCGACCTGTCAAACAGTGCCTCACATGCGATTTATATTTACTCAGAAGGAGGTGTTGGAAGGGCTTCTTTAACTGTGTGGCTCAACTGCAGTGCTCCCTATAAAAGAAAAACCCCTGGAGACTGTCTAAAGCCCTTCATGGGCTGCAGCAGTGAGGTACCACTGACTCCAGGGGAACAAGGGAATTCACTTTCTTGGTTTTGGGACCTGCTTCTATTTGCTGTTTCCATCTGTATTTCCCTTCCTCCCATGAGTTCCTACTAGGCAACAAATCCATTTCTTAGTGAGATACTTTTTAACAACTAAAGTGATGGTTTTACTTCAATAAGAAAAATCTTGAAAAATGAAATTATTGATAAAGATGTTTCATGGAACAATTGTAGAAACAAACATGAGATAATTGTAGATTTGATGTACAAAAATGTTATTCTGTGGACTAGTTTTATTGCATGGCACTTAGGCATTCTGTGATAGGCATCTAAAAAAAAAAAGAAAAAAAAAGTTCAATAAAATGAAAATATAACTGTCCAGTCATTTAAAAGAGAGATTTTAGAAAAAGACCATATCTAGTAAGAACAAATGGATACCAATGGCAACAAGGGACTCAGAAATGTGAAAATTTCATGTAAGTGCTCTGTGTCGGTAAGAATGTCAGACAGAGCAATTGCATTTGAACTTGACCTACTTTTTACCACTATCAGCCAGAGGGGAATTAAAAAATAAAAAATTGGGTCAGGTATTTATGACTTGAAACAATAAGCTATGTAAGGGGGGGAAATATCCACTCATTCTGTAATAAAGAGTTCTGAATATATTCTTCATTTAAAAAACATTATATATTATGATAAACAAACCATGCTTAGAGACTCTGATGGATAGTGGGGCATTTATTGATTCTAATATTTGCTGGTTTTGGCTGATGAAGTCCCAGACCAAATGTTTACAGAGTGAAATTTTCCAAGTAGTTTACCTTGGCATTTCTCCAATGTGCCAGCAGCGACATTTTCTTCCACTCTGTTAATGTGTTAAGGTTTGCCCACAAGAGAGGTGGTTCTCACTTGCTGATTCCCATAACTAGGAAATTTGTAATTCCAAGACTAAATAGCAGCAGCAGTACCGTGTAAACAATGCTAAGGGTTGCAACTTCAGCTCTGGCACAATGGAAAGTCTCAGTTAAGGACCACTATGCGTGATGCTCAAATGGGTCTTTGGAGACTAATTCACAGAACCA
>NW_008824437.1:1564509-1577129 GCF_000699105.1 Pygoscelis adeliae | reverse complement strand
ATCTGAGTATAGCTCTGAAAACCACATTACCCACAGATTATAGGACAGGCCTTCAGCACCTGTAAATCACAACTGTTCCACTGAAAGTGGTCAATGTTGATTAGACTTGCCTGTAGCTTTTTTTTCCCGATCTTATCTAACCCATTCATTTCTGATGCATCTGCCCCATGTATCTGTATATATATAATAGATATAAAATTAAGAATATTCTTGGCCATTGATATCTATTATGTTCTCCTAGGTTGCTCTTTCTTGTTGCGTTCTTTTTTTCTCCCATTACTATTTACAGAAAAAAGGAAAGGAAGGGAAAGGAAGGGAAAGGAGGGGAAAGGAAAGGAGGGGAGAGGAGAGGAGAGGAGAGGAAAGGAAAGGAGAGGAGAGGAGAGGAAAGGAAAGGAGAGGAGAGGAAAGGAAAGGAGGGGAGAGGAGAGGATGGGAAAGGAGTGGAGAGGAGAGGAGAGGAAAGGAAAGGAGAGGAGAGGAAAGGAAAGGAGAGGAAAGGAGAGGAGAGGAAAGGAAAGGAGAGGAGAGGAAAGGAGAGGAGAGGAAAGGAAAGGAGGGGGAAGGAAAGGAGGGGAGAGGAGAGGAGAGGAAAGGAGAGGAAAGGAGAGGAGAGGAAAGGAGAGGAGAGGAAAGGAAAGGAGAGGAGAGGAAAGGAAAGGAAGGGCAAGGAAGGGAAAGGAGGGGAAAGGAAAGGAGGGGAAAGGAAAGGAGGGGGAAGGAAAGGAGGGGAGAGGAGAGGAGAGGAAAGGAAAGGAGAGGAGAGGAAAGGAGAGGAAAGGAGAGGAGAGGAGAGGAAAGGAAAGGAGAGGAGAGGAGAGGAAAGGAGAGGAAAGGAGAGGAGAGGAAAGGAAAGGAGGGGGAAGGAAAGGAGGGGAGAGGAGAGGAGAGGAAAGGAAAGGAAAGGAAGAAAAAAACTCATAGACTACTTAAGCACATGAAGCCTGCTCTCATACCTTTTCACCACTGCTTTTCTATTAGAGGGAAACAGCATAAACGTCTTTTGTTTTCTAATCACCTAACAATTTCCGCCTTGAGAAAATGAAAACCATGATTTTTACTGAATATAGCAACCATGATTAGACCAAGAGACCAAAAAGCCTGCCTCTCTCACAAATGGCAGAGGAAAACTCATTGAGATCATGAATATTGCAGAAATTACTCCCTTTTCTTTGCATCGTGAAGAAAAGAGATTGATAGGAGCATATTTCTCTCCCAAATTAAACAGAAGTGTCATTCCTCATCCAGCGTCTTCTCAGGCCTGCCCAGTGACAGCTCGGCTGTTGTCTTTTGCCTGATATCACCAAGTCAACTTTCCCTTGCTCACCCAATGAGGCCAGCTATCCTATGTTTTGTTTAAAAAAAAAAAAAAATAATCCTTTCTGTGATGTATGGGACGAACCCCCCACCAGAATCGACAGAACTTGCTTTCCATTTTTGCCCAACCTATGTAAGTTGACCTAATAGAATATATTAATTTTCCTTCACTAGCCATGCCTTGTTTACAAAATTCCTGACAGTGCTTGACCTGCTGTTATATGTCATTATGTGCTATTATGTTGATTTGTCTAAAAAATTTTGTACCATTTTTTGCACTTGTCCACATCTGGATCTGCTACCCTCCTCTGTCAGTTGGCATGTAATTGCACAAATCTCTTTCTAAAGGGATCACTTTTTTCCTCTATGTATAGAGCTTTACTCAGGTCATGTTTCATAAACGTGTATTATATGTGTTATAAGGTGAATAATTAAAAGAAATGTATTGCACTCATTTCCTCTATCTTTTCTATCACTTATTTTATGAAATAATAAGTTTCATGAACTTTGACCTGTTCCTCCCTCCCAAAGAAAAATCATGATCATTCATCTTCCTTATGACCTCCATTGTTCTCAAGAAGGAATGAAAACACTTAAAACTTTTTATCTAAATGAATGGAGAGGGCTTTCTCCCACTGAATAAAATACTTTCAAGGCACTTGAAACCAGGGGCCACAGGATTTTTCCCTAGAAAGGCAGGGACCTCAGAGCTGCCTGTGGCCTTCATGCTAATTCTGATCTTTGGTTTGCCATGTTCTGTTCCCATTCTTCACCTTTCATTCTCTTCCTCTTCCATTAGGATTTCCTTTTTCTTGTTGACTTTTTATCTGGGGGTCCATTACACTTAGCAGCCCACTCCACTTAACCACAGAGCTCCCTCACACATGACTATTTTACACATGGAGTTGGCATCTTAAAAAAAAATCAGCTTTACATTTGTGATTTCCCCCTTTTTCTTGAATATTTTCTTGCCTTTTGTTCTGTAGAAAGATCACCTTTCTGTTGAAATTTTATCTGTAACCTTTTATTTTTTTCCACATCATTACCTTACTGGCTTGCTGCACTGTCTAGTGCAGTCCACACAGTGGCAAAACACCAAGCCTCTTCCCACTGTAACTGCGTTTGCCATCTGGTGTGTTCACTGTGTATCATATTTCCTTTCTGGCCACAGGTATTGGACAGTATAATGTTCCTAGCCTAAAAAAGCTTCCCAAAAATTTGTTTTGTGAATCATTAGCCAACTCCAGTGTAATGTCTGAGATACGGGTTCTGTACATTGACCTTAAAAACAGAATTTCATTTGGTGAAAAAAAAAAAACCAAACCAAACAGATTTTAATATATATTTCTGTATTTTTGGTGTACAATATATACATATATACACATATGTATATGTAAAGAGACTGTGTATGTGTATGTGTGTTTGTATTTGTGTGTGCACCTGAGTTTGTAGTAAGGACTTGTAACACTGGTGACCATTGAACTCCATAGAGCACAAAAATATTTAAAATAGCAGTAGACATTTAAAAGATTTTAAAACAGTGAAACCTGAGGTAATATCAGATTTTCTATTGCATGCATACTAGTGATGGAAAAACACGTGACATAGATTCTACTATTCTCCAGAGGGTAGCAACCCTGGTTTTTAATACTACTAGTTTTCTGAAATGATTCTTCAAAAAGACAGGGGTAAGTCAAGGGCTGAACAAGCCATTTTTCATGAGTTGTTAGAGAATGGTATGAAACACAGTGGGTTTGTACCACTTTCAGAATAGCTTCCTCTTCTATTACTACTTTTTAATGGGGAGAGGTTGTATTTGGGATCTTGATCATGCTTACAGTTGCTGCCCTCCCTCTAACTCCATTGCATTGCAAATGGTACTTTGAAAAGCAGCAGCAGATTATAAATTAATTCCTAAATTCCTGAGCCACTATTTAAAGTTAATGGAGATTACATAATTTTATATATACTACATGTATATATGTGTATATAGTTATACATACCTGTGTATATATTTATATTCATATTTAGGTAGATATATAAATATATGAAGGTATCCTGAAGTCAGTAACCATCTGAGTAAAAATTTGAAGTCCATCCAAGTTACCACAGAAAAGTTGTACAATACGCGCAGCAAATCATTTATATCCAAACATGTCTGTCTGTCAAGAGTTGTTTGTCCAAGTAAGGTAAATGCAAATAAGGTTTCTGTAGAAACAAAAGACTGTTTGCTCGGATTACCACTGGTTGCCATGTTTCATGCAACTGAGTTGCCATGCCTTTGTCATCCATCAAAGACTTGGACCCTACATACAGAAGAGTTTTATAAAGGGTAGGCAAGTCAGTCGGGATTTCTTTTTTGCCATATTCACAGCCTGTCCTTTCCTGAGCTTCCCATCCCTGGTTACCTTTGCTGTTGGCAGAGCATGTAGCAATGCTGGGAACCAGGGGGCTGAAGTGGCTGGACAGAAATGCAGCTTAGTCCAAAACAAGCATTTGCACGTGGCTGGTTGAATTGAGATCCTGCTGTCTGAGTTGGCTAGATTCATACGGACTGTAATGGTAGCTTAGACACTGACTGCGATTTTGAACATCTATATACTCTGAAATTAAGGTTTGTTCCTTAGTCTTTCTTTTTAATTATTTGAGACTTATATAAAGTCTTATATAAAGTCTTATATAAAGTCTTATAAAGACTCATATAAAGTCTTTCTTTTTTATTATTTATATAAATGTTATTTTAATCTTAAGAACTTGCAGAGAAAGGTTCCCAGTATTTTCTCTAATATCATTTTATTATACAAAGTCAGTGACAGATAACAACCTTTCATATTTGCAAAGTGCTTTGAATATGGAAGCAGCGTGACAAGTGCTGCCCATCAATATTAAAAACTGTATAGTAATTAAAAGAAGAATGATAGCATTGCCCACAAGGTGAAAGTGCTAAATAAATATTTATTTTATACAGTGCAAGTGATCTCACAGAAGCAAAAAGATTTAGCATAATTACATGGACCCAATCAACATCAAAATGAATGAGAGTCTCCTTCTGCCTTCGTGTCTGAGCTACTTAGAGGCCTTTTTCAGTCTGCCATAACCTTCCAGCTATTGACCCTCTATTCACTTTGTGGAGGGTGGCTGGGATCCTAACCACACAGCATTTAGGAGTCTGAGTTACCTTCAAGGGAAACTTTGCTTAACAAGTGCAGGCATGTAAATGATGTTACTGAGTTTAGCACTTATCTTCTACTTCAGACTGCTTAGAAACAGGAAAACAGAAACAGACCCCCCCGACCCTCATCCCTAAAGAAGCTCCATTTGCTCGATTAATTATTACTACACCTCATTTGCTTAGCCTGCTCTAAAGGAAAGGAGAGATACCTCTCCTTTGCATGATGTGGTAAAGACACACATAAAATCTCATCTGTAGGTCCTTCCTGAGCCCACCACTGTCCTTTCCCTGTAGCTAGCCAGTCAGCTTGAAGTGCTTTCCTCCCGTCTTGGTAAAACTGTTACCTAGATATCCAAAAAGGCAAGATCTGGGGGCTAAAAAGGAAGGCAAGTAGAATGAATCCTGAACTTACAGCATGTTGGTTAGGCCATTCAGCTAAGAGGGAAAAGAACTAGGTGTTGTTTAATTAGATAATAACTGGATAGATAGTACAGAAGTAATTTGGAGAATGGCAACCACATTTCCAGCGGACTCTTAAGTATGGCACAAAGGCCTGCACTCTGAAAGGCAAACCTGGCTGTGATTTCCTAGAGGTAGATGAGCTCACACCGAGGACAGATGTCTTTGGAATTTCTCCTGTTGGTGAACCGATGATTTTTTTGGGCTGACATGAATGACAAAACAGGAGCCTTAACTCTTCCCTCTGCATGGAGAGCACACACATTTAACCCATCATTATGAATTCCTGTCAACCTTGGCACCTCCATCTCGCACTTTGCATCACTGAGTACCACAATACCTAGGTTCCTTTGGTGAAGGCTTGCCATCAGTCCTCTTCAATGTCCTGATTCGCTTTGGCAGATAAAGAATTGTGTGATCTCTGTGGATCTCCATCCTTGTCTGTATTCCTACATTCCTATTTGAGCAAGAACCTAACTTGGAATTTCAGATTTTTTTGACTGAATATCATATCTTGATGACCTAGACTAATTTTCCTTAATTTTAGGAATCTAACTCAAGAGCTAGAAGTTAGCTAGAAGTTAGTTAGAAGTTAGAAAATCAGTTGTATGGGTTTGTCACAAAACCATGGAGACAGACAAGACAGATATTAATACTTAGGTTGGTTGACAACTAATCGTCAGCAGTTCCAATGAGAAATAGGGTAGTTTTTAAAAAGTATCCCATTTGAATGGATGAGTTTTTCAGTGCCAGGAAAGTACTCCCTCTTCAGGTCTAGTATTAGGGAAGAATCCCCACTACTAATAGTTTTTTTTCTGTAAGACAAGTTTTGTTCTAACTGTTAGTATATTATCTTACATTCACATAATCTGTTATTTTAATTGTGCAGCATCCCCTGAGTCTCACCAAGGGCAGGTACTTTATCAATAAAATGATAATTATAGAAACTTAATGAGGCCAGCGAGGAAACGCAAAGAATCCTGATCCACTTGTCAGAAAAGCACAGATAATTTAGTGCAGCTTAGTCCATTTCTGGACTGCAATCCGATAACCCCACATTCCATAAATCACCCCATGGCAGCCTAAAGACTTCATTCCTAACTGCTGACATCCTGACTTCAACTTCAGAGTTGTCATCTGCAGGGTGAAAGAGATTTCCATCACTCCTTACATCTTTCCTTTCCTTTTCCTTTCCTTTCCTTTCCTTTCCTTTCCTTTCCTTTCCTTTCCTTTCCTTTCCTTTCCTTTCCTTTCCTTTCCTTTCCTTTCCTTTCCTTTCCTTTCCTTTCCTTTCCTTTCCTTTCCTTTCCTTTCCTTTCCTTTCCTTTCCTTTCCTTTCCTTTCCTTTCCTTTCCTTTCCTTTCCTTTCCTTTCCTTTCCTTTCCTTTCCTTTCCTTTCCTTTCCTTTCCTTTCCTTTCCTTTCCTTTCCTTTCCTTTCCTTTCCTTTCCTTTCCTTTCCTTTCCTTTCCTTTCCTTTCCTTTCCTTTCCTTTCCTTTCCTTTCCTTTCCTTTCCTTTCCTTTCCTTTCCTTTCCTTTCCTTTCCTTTCCTTTCCTTTCCTTTCCTTTCCTTTCCTTTCCTTTCCTGCCTTGCCCTGCCCTTGAAACCTAAGTTCCTGCCACTAGAGCATTCCCACTTGTATCTCAATCCTGCCAGATGTTAAGGACCCTTTTCATTTGAAACACAAAGTCCCAATGATAAAAGTACATGCTTCCATCTCTGTATAGCCTGCTCAGTGAACAATGTGAGCTCTTAGAGTGTCTCATCTATTACACTCACTGCAACATTACATGATAGTAATGCACCAAAATCCCAATATCACAAGGTGTGCTTATGAGTAGGGACTCACCTCTGGGGCCAGACAAGGAATCTGTGAGAAACTGAAATCCTCCACGGCTCACACCAATACTGCAATCTCTGAATCTTTGTATGAATCTCACAAAGCACATGGATAAAACTCTGAGGGCAGCAGATGTTGCATTGCTCTGTGGCCATCTTCATTTCCTACCTAACAGCCAGAACAATGCCAAAGCGCTGGAGCTTTATTAGCAAGCTGAGGTTCAGAATTCAGCCCATCTTCTCAGACACATCACTTCTCCAGCCAGACATCGCCTCTTTTTACGGTATACTCTCAGTAGCAATGACACAGGCCTGATCCCTCTCACTGGTACAAAGGACAACGCTTGGAGGTTCACCTTACAGGGGTTGTCTTGCACATACAGGCTCCCTTCACCTCGCTGCATGGTAACACAGAAACCTTGAGCTCTTTGTTGTACCATATATGACACCTCAAGAGTGAAAGTGAGCATCAGAAAGGAGCAGGGCTGATGAGGGAGTTCAGAGCACAAGAAGGAATATAAAGGGCACTGCAAAACACCCGTGATGAAGGACTCTCTCAAAACCACTGCAAAGATATCAGCTTCAGCAGCCTTTCATCACAGGGAGGCAACTTGTGAGAAGAGCACACAAGATGTTCTGTTCTCTTGCTTCTGCCCTTCCTAGGTATCACACCACTGCTATTAAAGGGAGAGAAGAAAAAAACAATTTAAGCAGCCTTAACACATTTTTTCAGACACCTCTTAATGGCATCTTCAGCAATTACATTTTACTGAAAGCAATAGATAAGCTGACACAGTTTCCAATATGCCCCTTCATTTTCTTTTTCCCTTGTGCTGGCAAGTTTTGACAAGTCACAGCTGTTGGCCGAGGATACTGAAAAGGGAGAAGGAGATAATATGCAAATTTACACAGCAGTATTGAACAGTGAAATGAAGCACATTTAATTTACATTTTAAAACAAAGTATGTTTTTTTAGGAGCTGGTTACATTTATGTAGGTTTGTTTGTTTGCTTTCTCTGGTCTTGAGCTTTCCTAATACAGGGTATTCTGTTGTGGTTGCTGTTTGCTATTTTCATCCCATGTCTCTTAAGCTATAAAACAATTAAATCTTGACTTCCGGATCTCTCTCCCTAAATACGAAGTATATCTTAGCAAGTAAAACTTTCCATTTGGAAATTTACAATTATAATTGTAAGCTCACTGCAGACCTCCAGGGAAGGATTTATACTGAATATGAAATAGCTGTGATGTGTTTTTTCTAAATACTTTGAATATGGAAGCACATTTCTGAAATAACTTGGACTTAAAGAGACATTGTTCCACCAGGTCTGGTATCCCTAGGCCAGAAGAACTGCTTCCAAAATCAACTTTTTTTTTTCCTATACACTTTTAACATTTTTACTTCATAAATTAAAGAAAGACTTTTTAATACCCAGGCTCCCACTTAAAGGGAGGCAAGCAGGTCACTGACCTGATTACATCTTCATTACATAATTTTGTTGACTTCTGTAGCATAAGCCAGCAAAGAAATCAGTTCACGACTCTGATCCCAGCTCTGAGAACCAACTCATCAATGACTTAACTTTAAAAACATCCATAAAAATTACTGACTTCAAAACACTATTGAGGTCATCATTCTATCTGATTTCTTCAGGAGACCCATGTCGAAATAAGAATAGCGATAGTCATGCAGTGACTGATGTTCTAAAATGCAAGATCTGTGCCAAACTTCACTGAATGTATATCACTTATTCGAAAGTTTACTTGAATAACATTTGAGACAGATACTCGCCTTTGTCTTCCTTTATCATGGTTATAGCAGATATCTGTTGTTTGCCTATCTGCAATATTTTTAAAGTGTTGTAAATTAAAGTCAATTGTTTATTACACAATAAATTCATAACTTTTGAAGTGCCTAGCTATTTTAAATAAATGGACTGATAACTAGCAATAGTGGCCAATACGTTCAAAGGCATTTGAACTTGCACTACTGAGTGTTCTCAGTCACCTGCTGACATTTCTCAATAAAAAACATTTTATACCATGGTATAGGCAAGCAGACAAAGACACAGACCACATTTTTAATCTGTCATACTTTGGGCATTTTGTATTGTATTGTTTTGTTATATGATATGATATGATATTTATTATATTATATTATCTCATTTATGCTTTGTTTCAAAGCTAACAAGTTTAAAGCTTTGAAAAATGGATCAGTGCAACCCATGGTTTCAAGAGTGATAGTACTCAAGAAACAGAAAAAGAAAAAAGTGTGCGAACCATAGAGCTGAGAACTCCAACATCCATTTAACTTTGGAAACAATAACTGTTTCTTTATAAGGAATGGTATCTTGTTGGAAATGGATTTCTAACTTACAGGGCAAAAGGCTGAGATTATAAAGCAAAATCCAAAACACTTATAAAAATACGTTTTTCTTCCTGTATATTTCTATATTTGTATCTATATTTATATATTTGTATTTTTATATATATATATTTGGTTACTAGGAAGAAAATTAACTCTATCCCAGCTGAAACTGGGAGAATCTTTTTTTCACTTTACTTAATATTTTGCTTCTCTATTTTTCAAAAGGATGCCTTCTGTTTCTGATAACCTTACCATTTAATATATTTCCCTTCATCAGAAAGTAGATTGTTTATATTACAATTAAGCTGTAATAGAATGCCAGGGACCGGATACTAATGAGGAGAGATACTCTTCATTAGTGGGAGACAAAAATAATTTTTTTATGGTATAGGATTAAAATTGGAGTACATTTCTCAAGAGACAACAACCAAGGTCCTTCCCATCCTTTTTAATATGCACCAAAATGTTACTGCTGCAGATCACCACATTATCTCCACGCATGTCCTTTATATCACTTCTCATAGCAGGAAAAGGTAAGTAACACATTGTTAGCCCAAGAACAAAAATATTTTGAAAATATTTTTCTGAAGCTGTTCTGATATTACTAAAAATATTTTATGTCAAAAAAAATGAAAAACAATTCACAGAACTGCCCAGAAGAGGTGTTTCAAAAAAGAAAAACAAAACCCTCAGAACTGAGAGATACATGTTCAAATCTTGCTTATTTCTGAAAGACTTTGAACCCACATTAACCAATTCCCCAGAGTGTGCTATAATCTTATGTGGTATTCTCAGTATCTCCTTCTGACTTTATTCCATATTCAACTCTATTAAATATTCACTAGATCAAGTACTGCAACACAAATATGCCCTTTGGGTGTTCTGTTGGCTAGGATACAGAATCTTTCCTTCTATTACTGACTTTCTGCCTATCTATCTCATATGTTGGCTAAGCACCCTAACCACTAGGCATAAATGAAGATATTTTGGCATCCACCATTTTGGGAATCTAGTTGGATTCTTTTGGCAAGTGTTTATTTCAGGAATGTCAATATCCTTTGAAAATTTCTAATTAAATTGTTTTCAGCATTTCCAAAAATATTGTCTTTTCAATTTATCCAGAATTATTCAGTGAGTTTAAACTAAATTCAGGAATCTGTCAAATAACATTTTTTTACTACGTACTAAATTAACATAAGCCACTGATTTTACCTTCACTATTTTCACTTCTGTGCATATGAATTACCCATTAGTGGGTTTTGGCTACACATTTTTAAAAAAAAAGTTAGAAATCAAACTGAATGGCTCTAACTGCTAAAAGCAGTTAAAAACTAAAATAAATTTGAATTGGTTTACAGGCAAACTGGTTAACAGACAAAATTATGTAATAACATCCCAAAAGGAGATTAAGCTTTTATAAACCAAATCCTTAGATAAATAAATTCCATCACAAGCAACAAATAAATTCAGCTCATTTTTAACACACTGCTTATTGTCAAATTGTGGCAGAATAAATGTCATTCTATAAATAAGAAATAGATCAGTGCATGATAATATATAGTAATCTGAAGACACAGGGTCTTATTTGTTTATTTTAAAAATAAATTGATGATATAAGTTTATCTTAGATACAAGACCACGGATAGTAGAACAGATAAGAAATTCCAGTTTTTGCAATTAGTAACTCTAAGTGAAAACAATATAGCATTAAAATGGTTTAACCAGAGTCAAATAATTTGTTTGGAAACAGCTGAAGAGTTCCTCATTTGTCTGTAACTCATTTGCCACATTCCTCTCTGTCAGGTTCTCTCAATGGACTTGAGCCTCCTCTCCTTCTGCATCAATTTCTGATTATGTTTCACGATGGGACATGTGCTCTGCTTGGGAAGTCCAACCAAACAGACACACGGATCCATTAGGTCCTTAGAGTATAACACTTAACAAACACTACCTGTACAGTATAGGCTGAATAGCAGCAAGTTTAACTTTTCAATTATATATACTTTTTTTTAAAGAGGAAAATCCACAGAAAGCAGATTCTGCATGAAATGATTTTACCTGATTTGTTTTAGTCAGAAGTCAGACACTGTTTTAGTGGTTTATCTGTGACAAGCTTCCATTAACAGTGTAAGAGATTTTCAGTCTCCGCTGATAAAGGGAGATGCTGGGCCACATCGTCATTACTGCAAAGCTAACATAGCACCACACAGGGCAGGTCCCAGAGTCAGGTGGTTAATTAACCTGACAAATCTATCTCAACCAGCTTTATAACAATATCCCAACAAGCTTTTATAATACAACTCTCCTGTGCTGCTCTGCGCGAACAGGACTCAGGAGTGAGGAAGTGAAGCTGGTCCGGGGAAGGGAGCAAAGGGGGAAAATGTGTTCCTTTAATGTTTCTTTCTCACTACCCAGATCTACTTTAACTGGCAATAAATTAAATTACTTTTCCCCAAGTTGTCTCTGTTTTGCCCATGACAGTATTTGGTGAGTGATCTCCCTGTCTTTATCTCAACCCTCGAATTTTCCATCCTGTCCACTTGAGGAGGGGGAGTGAGAGAGCAGCTGGGTGGGCACTTGGCCCTTAGCCAAGGTTAACCCACCACAGCTCTTCTTCATGAACTATTTTCTTAACACTTCTCCATCTGTATATCTAACCCCACTGCTGATGTCAATAACTATTCAGGCATCAGACTGTATGTCAAACCAGGTAAAAAATATTTTCTTGCTCCTGTTACGTGGAAAAAAAAATTAAATAATACTTCATAGAATCATCATAGAATAGTTTGTGTTGGAAAGAAACTTTAAAAGGCATCTAGTCCAACCCCCCTGCAATGAGCAGGAACATCTTCAACTACATCAGGTTGCTCAGAGCCCCGTCCAACCTGATCTGGAATGTTTCCAGGGATGGGGCATCCACCACCTCTCTGGGCAACCTCTGCCAGTGTTTCACCACCCGCAGCGTAAAAAATTCCTTCCTTATATCTAGTCTCAATCTACCCTCTTTTACTTTAAAAACATTCCCCTTTGTCCTATCACAACAGGGCCTACTAAAAAGTCTGTCCCCATCTTTCTTATAAGCCCCCTTTAAGTACTGATAGGCCGCATTAAGGTCTCCCTGGAGCCGCCTCTTCTCTAGGCTGAACAACCCCAACTCTCAGCCTTTCTTCACAGGAGAGGGGTTCCATCCCCCTGATCATTTTCATGGCCCTCTTCTGGACCCACTCCAACAGGTCCGTGTCTTTCTTATGCTGAGGGCTCCAGAGCTGGACTTTTGTGGGGTCTCACCAGAGCAGAGTAGAGGGGCAGAATCACCTCCCTCGACCTGCTGGCCACACTTCTTTGGATGCAGCCCAGGGTACAATTGGTCTTCTGGGCTGCGAGTGCACATTGCTGGCTCATGTCCAGCTTTTCATCCAGCAGTACCCCCAAGTCCTTCTCAGCAGGGCTGCTCTCAATCCCTTC
>NW_008824437.1:1543474-1563365 GCF_000699105.1 Pygoscelis adeliae | reverse complement strand
TTTCTTTGACCTTCCTTTTCTGGCTGACATACCTGTAGAAGCCCTTCTTACTATTCTTTGCATCCCTTGCCAAGTTCAGCTCCATCTGCGCCTCGGCCTTCCTGACCCCATCCCTACACAACCGGGCAGCGTCCCTATACTCTTCCCAGGATACCTGTCCCTTTGCCCTTTAGTTTGACCAGCAGGTCTCAACTCAGCCATGCCGGTCTCTTGCCTTCCTTTCCTGATTTCTTACACCTGGGGATCGAGAGCTCTTGTGCTCTATGGAAAGCATCCTTAAAGATCTGCCAGCTCTGTTCTGCTCCCTTGTCCCTGAGGGCAGTTTCCCAGGGGGTCCCATTGACTAACTCCTTGAACAGCTGGAATTTTGCTTTCCTGAAATTCAGGGTCCTGACTTTACTCTTCACCTGACCCATATCCCTCAGGACTGTGAACTCCACCAGTGCATGATCACTGCAGCCCAGGCTACCTCCAATCTTGCATCACTCATTAGCTCATTTGTATTGGTGACCATCAGGTCCAGTATTGCATTTCCTCTGGTAGGGCTCTCTATTACCTGACTTAAGAAGTTATCCTCAATGCATTCCAGGAGTCTCCTGGATTGCCTACAGCTCACCGTGCTACTTTTCCAGCAGATGTCAGGGTGGTTGAAGTCCCCCAGCAGGATGAGAGCCTGCGAGCGTGATGCCTCCTGTAGCTGGAATGAGAAAGCTTCATCAATAGTCTGCCCTTGATCGGGCGGCCTGTAGTAGACACCAACCACAAGGTTCCCTTAGTTGCCTCGGTCTCTAATTCTTACCCATAAGCTTTCAACCTGCTCGTGGCTATTCGTCAGAGACAGTTCTATGTGAGGGTGCACCTATCTGCAACATCAGTGAGCTACAGAATTTTTCCTGTGACACACCTACTGTGAGATAACACATTCATCTTGTGATGAAATCATGTACCTTGCATCAGGGGCATCCTTGTTATCCATACAAGGTTTCAAGTGTCACTTTTCACTGCAGCAAACAGGATTTTTAAGGTGGATTATAGGCTTCCAAATGCATAAAATAGATGCACAGTGCTGAGTCTTCAGAGTGCTTCATGTTACCTGAAAGACCAGTTAGCTTAATTAATAAGTAAGCGTGCATTTTTAATTACCTTATTCCTGTGAATATGAAGCCATGATTTAACCTTTGTATCATATCTACATAATAGCCACCTGTATAATTGCTTTCATTTTTACCACTACTAGTGAAGTCACAACAGCACTGCCAACTGCACAAGGTTTGAGACTGGACTCTAAAGTCTCCAGTGAAAACAACTATGTAAGAGGTTTTTTGCTAATGGCATTCAAGTTGGCTCAAACATATTTTCGGTATACCTAGAAGTGCTTCCCTTGGACGTTTGAAACACAGACTTATATAAGGTTGAATTTTAAGTTTTTTTCTACCTTAAGTGGAGATTTCCTCTTTTTTTTATTTGTGTTTTGTTGTTGTTGTTTGGGGTTTTGTTTGTCTGGGTTTTTTTGTGATTTTTTTTCCCCAAGTATTTTAGTATTCTTGCCCTGCTTTCCTGAAAATATAGTTTATGACGTGAATTTGACATCTCTCTGCTTGTCAGTTCTATTTGACCTGAAAATTTTGGGATTCACTGGCTGCTTTCAAGAACATAAAAGAGATGAGTATAAACCACAAAAATACTAAGATATATTTTTTGAAAATGGGTGTAAGGTAGAGATCCTGTTGGGGACCCTACTGAGAAAACTGGGGGGACAATTCAGCCCTTATTCATTCTCTTAATTCTGTCCAGGAGATAAGAGACCTGCCAGCTAGTCACGTATAGCCACTAAATATATGGATAGGTCTGAATCGCTCACAGTCTTGCTACCAGTTAGACAGCTGGCAGATCAAAAAAACATATATAAAGGATGTGGAAGCAATTGACAGACTTCCTCCAGACATCAAAATCTTTGTCTTTTCAGCAAGTGATTTCCAGCAACCAATTAGGATAATGAATTTGTGACACAGTTGAGGAACTCAATTCATTTCATCTGTGACTTTAGCAGAAATATTTCAGTCCTTAATAGTCTGGAGCAGCTTTGAACTTGCAGAGAATGGCTCCATAAAGGCCCCATCTACCATGCATTTAAACTCCCATGAATTGTTGTTTTAAACTTTATCACAATTATCTGGAAGAATATAGAAAACAAAACAATAATGAAGCAAGCATCAAAAAGTCTCATAAGGTTGGAGAATGTTAGATAACTGCCCTTTACGCTTTTTTCTTGATTTTATTAGGATTTGCATGAACTGTGGGTTTAATCAGCAGCCAACATCAATGAGTCATTTGCACAGGTTCTGTCTTACAAGTGGTTTTGCATGCAATCACACATATAATGAGGCAACACAACCAGAAGTCTTCTGAATCTTTCATGTGTTATCATTAAACTGATGTCACATCAAATTTAGTTCCACACATCTGTGGAGTAACTGTATTCATAACATTTTATGAACAATACACTGCCTTAAACAAGGCATGCAGACTGATGCCAGGTTGCCAACTGATCTTGCATCTGTTTCCTAGGAAATGAAAGTGCGGGAGGAAAAAGTCATGTCACACACAGTGCTCTTTATTATTCCCCAGCTTTTCAAAAGCTTTGTTGCTTGAGCCATCATTAGATTTCATAGACAAGCTCGGGAGTAAAGCAACTTAACCTTCCTACATAAAATTTGTTCATTTCACCACAAACACATCTGTGCACCAAGGAAAGCTCATCAGAGTCACATAAGAGTTTGTTCCCTTCTTATTTTCTTCAGTTAAGTGAAGGGAAATTGGTCTTTTTTTTTTCTCTTTTCTTTTTTTTTTTAATGAGCAGTAGTGTTAAACATCATCTTTATGCCACAATCAAGATCAGAGTCCTGTTGTAGTAGCCCAGGCACCAATTGTGCAAGGTAATGAAAGAACAAATAAGAAAGAATAGTCTTTGTCCCAAAACACTTGCATCAATTTGGCAAGATTGAAAATAGATATCAGGAAAAATAAATCCCCCATCTCTCTCCCAGCTGACTGCTGGTGCAATGCAGGCTTAAACGCTAAGGCAAGAATGTTGTCAAGAACTGGGCATCTATCATTGATACCAGATTTTCAGAAAAGCTCACCTGTTGCAACAAGGGTCATATTCTAAGTGTCAAGTGTCATAGCTTATTGTTTTAGACAATTACAGGGGCATCTTCCTTTTGAAATGTGAGTCTGGTCACCTAGCTCATTTATTCATGGTCCAATATATGCTAAGCCAGTGTTCTGCCTAAGTTAAGTCAATGTGCTTCCCAAACGTGTAGCCTTGCCCAGCCAGAGACCTGCATTAATTTATCTATGGGTATGGTTGCATTTATACTTGGCTAAGAGCATGAAAATCTGATCCCCTAAGTTAGAGCAGCACTTTGTGGGGGATTCATCTCCCACAAGTTCACAGATTCATAATGTCAAAATCTAGTCTGAGAAAGCACCCCAAGTTCTTATTATATGTAATGGGGAGCAAATAAACAGAATGAATGCAGCTCCATCTGATCTGTGGGTGCTTACATTAATATAGACCGAATCACATCACAAGCTTCATTAACAATATTGACCAGACTTCCATGGATTACTAAGGGAAAAAAAAGGCTATCACCATTTTAAATGTAGACACCTACACTGTAGATCCATACATTTAGTCAAGAAGCTCTTAGCCTTTATGCCTGAAGTTGTATTCAGAGGTGATGTTTTATGCATTCAATTACAGGTTACATACGTATAATAATAACGCCAATTTCATTCCTGCAAAACATCTACAAATACCTGCAACATCAACTTGGCAAACTGTTGCAAAGTAACTGCTATTTGCTAGCCTCCATTATCACATCTTCAATGAAATAACAAGTGTTCACTGACTTTGACAAAGTTCAAGAAATCATTGTTTACACAAGAAGCCTTCATTAGAGTAATGGGTGACAAGAAGCAAAGACCTTGCACATATATTATTTTTATCATTAAGTTTTTAAGCATAGTCTGGTATTGGCTCATTATTGTTATTTTTCTGCTGGTCAATATTTAAGTTAAGAACTTGTAAGGACTTGGGTCAAATAGATTTTTAGTGTGTTTGTAGTCGCTTGGCAATCCATGAAGTAGTAAGTGAATATTAGCAAGATTAAAATGCTGCCCAAAAATACATGTGCAGGAAATGGCAGAACATCTCAAAACACCTATTGTAATTGAAAATGAGACTACAGTTTAAGGCTAACCTATTGGAATTGTATAGGGTCTTTCTTCCAATCATACTGATGTACTGTTAACCCTGGCAGGGGGGTAGCAAGTTTTGGAACCAAGACTCAGAACAGCAAAGGATTGACTTCAGCAGTTTATCTAAAACTGCCTTAGAACTTAAAAATTAGGTTCAAATTATGTAAGTTTTATATGTTTGCTAGACAAACAGCTTTGACCCACATACATGTGGGGTTCAACACCAGCCATACTAGTACAAGGAAAAAAAATTCCACTGGAACAGTGGCAGGATGGATTCTGATTTTTTTTCCTAGTTCTTTGTTTTTATTTGTGAGTTGCAAGTATAAATGTGTATTCTCTTATTTGTTTTTTTCTTCTGTTATTTTCCATAGAGTGCCTTGAAAATGATTGGAAAGGTCTTAACTAATGCTTTTCTGCAAGATTTAGAGATACTATAATATTCTGCCTGGTATTAAGGCAGAACAAAACGGAATAATCTGTTCTCAACATTTTGTTCACCATCATTCAGCACCTGTTGAGAAGGGTAGGAACCTCTCATGAGTTACTGGAAAGACTCCCAGCACCTTTGAACCCAGGAGCCAGTCCTCTCTATCCCCTATGGTCCTCCAGAGGCACTGCTTCCTCTGGAGAAGTGCTAAATGCATTAGCAGCATTGCTTTCCTTTTAGGCAGAATGTCTTGAAAGCAGAATTGTCATTAACGTGAAATTACTTCGGCCAACGCTTAAGCTCCATAGGACAATATTTAAAACATTAGCTACAGACTTCCAGCTGAGCTCTTCAGCTCTTCTTTTCTGTCACATTACACAATACAACTGCTTTATGTTGACTATCTGCCCTTTCTTCCTCTTTCTTAGGCTTATCTCAGTAAGGCCTGTCTCAGAGTCACTGAAAGGAAGAAAGAGTAGCTGAATATATCTGACAGCTATTTCTATCAGATAAACTAAAGTTCAAATGAGTGGAACTCTTTTGCCTTTCAAAGGCCTTCAGTCCCCTGACGTTTCCTCATGCAATACAGCCCTTTCTGAAACCCTGGGATTGCTGTCACTTTCTTTGTGCAGTGATGTGGGACCGATCCACCTTTGATTTGCCAACTTTGCTGAAGGGTAAACATTTCTGCTGTGGGCAAGAGGAGTACGGCATCACTCAAAGAAAAGTATAATGTTATTGACTTCTTTTCCATCCACCCATCAAAATAAGTTTTAAGGTTGTTTAGAGATATCACCCTCCAGTCCTTTCTAGGCCAGGTTGTTCTCTGTTCTTACAGTGCCAAATAAATGGCCACACAGGTTTTCTATTTGACATGATTCATCTCAATGATCTTTCAGATTAAGGTGACTGTACTGATTAGAGCTGGTTTGGGATAAAAATTACCCTTCAATAGAAACATTTTCTAGCTTATTCTGCCAGCAAGAAAGCATACAGAACAAGGCAACGCAGTATTTTCATGAATAATTGGCTTGGCTGTTGCAGACAGGGAAGGTCTTTGAACTGACCTCCAGGAGGTCCATGACGTCTCAGCCAAGAGATGCACCCTGGATATGTTCAAATCTCTCCCTTTCTCTGGAGGTGAAGTTTCCTGTTCACATCTAAATTGACCAGCAGGATCTTTTAGCCCTAGTTTCACTATTTCTGTTGTTTAAGAAGGGATGGCCCAGAGTTTCTTGCTGTTAAACTCCATTAAAGCAGGGCTCTGCCCTGGTAAAGATTAGTTGTACTTCGAGTCTGATGCAATCCAAAGAACAAAAGTTATAGTTTTGTTAAATGACTCTGGCTACTAAAGTGAATAGATATAAACTTTATTAGTGTGATTATGACCTATTAAAGTCACATTAACTTTTTAATGTGCCAGGGGTTTCCACTGTAATGTCTGATTGATTAAGCTGAAAGCTCATTCACTGCTCTTTATGCTTCACCAATAGATTTAAAAAAAAAAAAATTATATCTGCTCTGTAATTAGTGAACTCCGTAATGGAGGCATTATCAATATTGCCAATAGGCAAGGCTATACTCCTATTTTACCAGCTTCTCTACCTGTCCTAAAAGATCCTGTTTTCCTTTAGTCTTTTGATTTGTAGCTCAAGATCTGGGGTGTCAGTCTGGGGTATGATGAAGGCTGCTCAGCAAGCTGACTTACTGGGTAAAGAGGCAAACCTTTCAAGAGATCAAAGCTTAAGTCCGGGTACAGGGTAGGCTCAGAATCAGAAAACTCTACACTGTATTCATACATTTACCGCATGGCCCAGTGATAACATTGTATTCAGGAGCAAACCTGCACATCATTGGTGAGACCTCTTTGAAAATCTTATGATTATTAGAAAGAGGCATTTAGCTCTAGTTACAGTAGAGTCTCAGCCACTGTGAACAGGTACAGGAGGTCCTTACAACCTGCAAATTACCACAAAGACCCTCTCTCTTCCACAGACACAATCACAACACGTCATTGATTTTTCTTTAGATTCAGGTCTGGGCTTTCTAATAGAAGGACCCTCAAAGTCATCTTCTGGCCAGGTATTTACCAGCTCTTACTAGGAGATACCTGACCATTTTACAAGTATTAGTGTTGCTCTTAATTTTAAAAGTAAATAATAAAATGTTTTTGATCATTTGAAAATTATCTGAACAGAACTGTTCAGAAACTGAAGTGTTTAAGTACCATACCTAGTTGAATCACGACTATCAGTAGAAGCACTCATTTATTTTTCATCAGACATTTTTAGTTATAAACTGCCAGTGTGATAAGCAAAACGGTTCACATGAAATGGTCGTTTTAAATGTTCCCCCCATATCAGCTTAAGGACAATTTTAGAATGGCTGAAATGCAATTTTTAAAATTAAAAGTTCTGTTCTTCAGTCTGATTTTTTTAACTTCAAATTTTATTTTGCTAGTAGAAAAAAGTTAAACGTTAAATGAAATTCTGTGAAATTATAAGTATTGAATGATAAGATTACCTCAATCCAAAGCTTCTCTTTTTCAGATTTTATACAGCAATGTACTTTTTTGCCTTAGTATGTGTAGGATTTTTTATTTGTATTTTAGCCAAGCAATTTTCATACGTAATAAAGCTATTTTCACAGTATTTTTCATACACCTTCAAGAGGTATGTCCTTTTTACAACCATGGATTTAACAGATTTCATCAGTGGAGACAAAGTTAATTTCCTCTGAAAGTAAATAAGAAATGCTGGCCAGCTTGAAAGCTGACTTGTTCTACATCAGGAAACTATAATATTATTTACAGGCTTCTGCAATTTCATGAAATAGCAGTCATATTTTAAAATGTATCTATCTCCTACAGTTTTTTTTTTCTTCCCTGAAAGATGTTAGCAGGGAATGGATTAATTTTTAAATAGGTCAATTTTATCAGTGCATGGTAGCCTTATTCTAAGAAATCAGTTTGTCTCTACAGCTGGAAAATGGAGGAGAATTTATTCACAAATTTTATGAAAAAATTGTGACTTTTTGTAAAAGCTTTTGGCCAAGACCAAAAAGATACAAATTTAAGGCCTGTACTACCCCATTTGATTGAAACCAAAGCAAAAAAAAAAAATTGCTTTTCTCTGAAACCTGATACAATTTTCTGGTAAGACCTATGTCGTGGTTTAACCTCAGTTGGCAACTGAGCACCACGCAGCCGCTCGCTCACTCCCCCCGCAGTGGGATGGGGGAGAGAATCGGAAGGGGAAAAGTGAGAAAACTCGTGGGTTGAGATAAAGGCAGTTTAATAGGTAAAGCAAAAGCCGCGCACGCAAGCAAAGCAAAACAAAGGAATTAATTCACTACTTCCCATGGGCAGGCAGGTGTTCCGCCATCTCCAGGAAAGCAGGACTCCATCATGCCTAACGGTGACTTGGAAAGACAAACGCCACCGCTCCAAACGTCCCCCACTTCCTTCTTCTTCCCCCAGCTTTATATACTGAGCATGACGTCACATGGTATGGAATACCCCGTTGGCCAGTTTGGGTCAGCTGTCCTGGCTGTGCCCCCTCCCATCTTCTTGTGCCCCTCCAGCCTTCTCAGTCGGTAGAGCATGGGAAGCTGGAAAGTCCTTGACTAGTATAAACACTACCTAGCAACAACTAAAACATCGGTGTGTTATCAACATTGTTCTCCTACTAAATCCAAAACACAGCACTGTACCAGCTACTAGGAAGGAAATTAACTCTATCCCTGCCAAAACCAAAACAATCTATATTCCAGAATTCAATGATCAAAAATAATTTATGGTAAGTGCATTCATTATTTTGGATCTTATCTTCTTACTTTTAAACTGAAGTAAAATAAGGTGGTTGAAACCAAAATAAAATCTCTGATTTGTGGTGCCTGTCAGACTTAGCTATGGCAACTGAAGAGGTCACCTTCCAAGGTGTCTGCCAAGCCATTCTAACTGTGTTTACCACCCCAGAACAGTAAATGTGTAGAGACCAGGTGTAGGGATTAAAATTTGCAAACTGGGAAAAAACAGAAATGTTCTGACTTTTGTTTGCATTATTTTTTGGTGGAAGGGACAACTACAAATGCAAGAGATTTTGTTTTATTTCCTTTCATTTTATTCTTCTTCATCTTCCTCTTCTTCATTTTATTCCTCTTCTTTTCCTTAAAGGAAATCTCAGATACCATTAAAAAACAGATTTAACTACGCAGAAAAATGCAGAATGTTCATTCTGGCAAATTACACCATTCCTCTGCTGTTCAGCTACATTAGCTGCTGTTAGATTTCATTGTCCCACATCAGATCCTGCTACAGAACTACAGAAATATGTTAAATATATTGAAAGAACCAATTAGCATTTCAATTTTTACATAGCTTCTTTTATTGATCTTTCTTGGTTTTAATATGATAGGATCAGAAATCAACTCTTTTCTGATTCAGCTGAATGGGTTTTAGGATTGCCAGGCAATCAGATAAGGAGTTTATGGGGAAAAGGATCAATTCTACTTCTGCATATATATTGGAATCAGGAAGCCAGTTACAAAGCTATTAGCCTGGTTCAGGATGCCCAGTAGGATCTTCTTCTGAGTAACAGTTTCAAATAAATTTAGAAAAAAAAGGAGAGGAAGAAAATAAACGTAAGTGCTAACATATGTAACCAGGTTATTAAAAATCAAAGGACTAAATATTTTAAAACAATGAATGAAAGAAATCTGGAGTAATATCAATTGAGGTAAAAATATTTTTGAATAAAATATTTTTCAATGAAAAAAATGTTTCATCATTGTTTAGGTTCTTCCCTTTTCTATTTTTAAGGGGAAACTAGATCCCACAGAACCTATTTCCTTCTTTTTGTTCTAGTACCTAAAGCAAAAAACCAACCAACCAACCAACCAAACAAACAAACAAACAAACATTTCTTGAAAAAATGATGTTACTTCAAAAAAACCAAAACCAAACCCAAACCAAACCAACCAAACAAACAAAAGATAAAAGTTCTGAAGCACCCAGAGCATGAACATGCTTATATTTTTACCTGTACCTGCAATTCTTACACTTTGACAATACCTATAGAGTTTTAATTCCCATCACATTTTCTCCCACCATTATGACTTTGGATCATGCATTAAGGATGCTCTGAATAATGTCATCTTTTGCAGCAGGAAAGAGGAGCCTTGCCATGCACACTTCTAGATGGAAGCCTTGTGCCAATCACATTGCCTAGAACATCTGAGGGATGCAGTGTCAAGTTATTGCACCTGAGGGTGTCCATCCCGATTCTGCTGTGCTCCATCCCAATCACCTGGTCCAGCAGAAAACCATTACGGTGCCCACTGCTTCTTTCTAAACCATGCATAGATGGACTCAACAGGCCAACAAATACATCATATCTTTTTGCACAGGAACTTTCTTCATGACAAGAGGCACCATGTTTTCATAAAGAGAAGGATTAAAGGAAGAAAAAGAGATTTATACCGCTAAGAGCAATAGAAAGTCCTAATCAGAGAATGCAAAAAAAAACCTTTTTACTTAGCATATCTTGAATCTTAGTATTAAGTATGTGGTGAGCAGAAATAGCAGACAAGTATGCTGTAACCAGGTCAACTGCTTCATCAACTGAGGCAGTGGCAGCTTTTTATGCAAAATCTGAGTGTATATTCTGGGTTTGAATTTCAACCTTTCTTAGGTGTGCAGGGCTTTTTTTTTTTTTTCTATCTTATATTAAAGATAATGTAGTTTGCTTCTCTTAGGATTCAGACATCAGTAAAAGGATTTTTACCAATTTATTTTTTTATCAGAATTATTATAATCATTATTCATTATCATTGGAAAATAAATGAATAAATAAGTAAGTCTCATGTCCTCTTAAATAACCTTATTTATCTTTTTTTTTTTCCTTTATTAGTTCTTACAGATTGGCACAGAGAATTCTTAAATCTTAAGTGTTTAGATATAGTTCAATAAACCTCCATTTGTTATGCTGAGATTTTTAAAAAATAATTTTAATTGTTTTCTTCTTTGTTTCAGTTCTTCTTCATCATTCTGTAGGTGTGAGGTAGGCACTGTTGTGGGGTTTTTTTTCCTTTTCAATCCTACATCTCTCCTTCTCCAAAATTTATTTCTGTTTGCTGCCTTGAATATTTAAGAGGAGGTTGGTATTTTCCATTCCTAAAGCATACCTCTGGCTGGTTCAGAGACAAATCCCTGATGGGGAATAGGTTGCATAATGTACCTGGCCATTTTGAGCAGACTGGACTGTTGCTGAACCTAGCACAAGAGAGCAAGGAGATCAAGACAGGAAACAGTAGGTGTTTAGTAGAGACATGCTGAAATTAGTCTGGGAAAAGACAACCTAATGCATGGGCCCTCCTGATAACACATTAGAGGGCTGTTACACTAATCTTTCTCTCATTAGCTCCTTCTCTGTGGTTTGACACTTACAACTTAAGACCTCCTGAGTTAAACAGGCTAAAGCAATGGTGGAGTCCTGCCATGTACAGTTATTTCCCTCTGCGTGGACCAATTAGAAAACAATCATGAGCATCCCATGAGGATCCCCTAAAGAGCTTCACTGCTGAGTGTCATATGAACAGCAGCAAAGAACAGTGGGAAATAATGCTTGGAAATTTTTATAAACCTGATCATGCCTTGCCGCCAGTTTAACTTATAACCACAGTGCAGTAAGCGCAGCCAGCTTCTGATTTCCCTGAAGAAGCAAGACCCAGCATAAATCTGGATAAAAAAGAAAGCTTGAACAAACTATAAAGCAAAGGGAATTGCAATCAGGGATTTAGACTGTAATCTATTCAATTTTGTACATGTTAGTAAAATTAAGGCTGAGATCCCAGCCTTGTAACCTGAGAGGTATGAAAAACTGAAGTTGATGGACAGTTGGTTGAGAATAGGGCAGTGTGGGATTGGTGGGCAATGGAAGAAAAGGAACAATGGAGGTTAATTACACTGCCTGACTTTAGACTTCCAGTTTGAGTCCTAAGTAAAGAAGCTCTCAGGGGTGATTCAGAGCTTACTTTTCTACACTGGCTGTATTAAAAACTTAGCATCCAAACTTAGATACAAAAACTATCTGCATAAAATAAGAATACTCACTTCCTTCATGCTATTCTGTCTCCATGATTAGAATAACTAGCAATTGAAATAACCATAAAGCTTTTTCTTCTATCATATATATGTCTAAAGTGCAATTACCCCTTTTTTTTTTTTCTTTTTTCAACTGATGGACTCTATAACTAAAAGATATTTGCATTTCTGCAAAACAGATTTCTTTGAGGTACCATATATGCATAGATAAAAAACATGCTGTGCATCTCTATGCATAAATTTAGATATTTACATTGAATAGCACTCTCTCACCACAAAACACTAAAGCATCATTAGCATGGTGATAATGTGTATTGCAACATAATTTTAAGACAAATTTTACTCACCTGTCATTTTTTAAAGAGCTAACATTGTTTTGGTTAAAGAACATATGAAATGATAAGCAATAGCTTGTGGCACTGATTTGTGCAGTGAAAAAGAGTTACAAAATCTCACAAATTCTTTGTAAGCAGCTGGGAAATAACAAGGAGCAACCACTAGTCAAGATTTGTCATGAAGAAAGCATGCCAAACCCACTTTTTTTTTTTTTCCTGCTTCTATAAAATGATTTGTGGATTGAGCAGAAGCTGGAAGCATTATATTTTGACTTTGGTAAGACTTCTGACACAAGTTTAGAGGTCATTTTTCCAAAGAAGCCTGAGAAATCTGGTCGCAAAGGTGCAAAGACAATTAGAAAGCTGTACTCAGGGGTTATTTGTCAGTGGTTCATAGTCAAAACAGAGGGAAGTGTTGGGCAGGATCCAACAGATGTCTGCCTTCATTTTGGAGCTATTCAGTACTTTTGTTAATGACCAAGATGATGGAATGGAAAGTCTACTTATTAAATCTGCAGGTAACAACAAGCTTTGAGAAGCTCAGGAACAAGACTGGAATTCAAAATTATGCTGAGACACAGGAGATACAGTTGGAAAAAATATGATGAAATTCATTAGGGACTCATGCAAAGTATAACACTTCACAAACATAATCAGCTGTAAAAATTCAGAATGGGGACCAGCTGCTTGAGCAGCCATTATACAGAGAAGTATTTAGAAGTTATAGTGGGTCACAAGTGAACAGTCATCCTCCTCCAATCCCCTTCCTCCGTCATGACTGTAAAACCAGTAGTATAACCTTCAAAACCATATGCTGTTATCCTTCCAATTTATTCAGCACTGGGGAGGGCTCTTCTAGAACAACATATCCAAGAGAGCTCTGGACAAAAGCCAGAGGACAGGAGTGAGAGTGATCGCATATCTGAAAAACATGATATTTTAGGAAAGATTGAAAAAAATGAAACCATTCAGCCAAAAGAGGAATAGACTGGAAGCATAACTGGTAACAGTCTTCAAGTAGGTAATGTGCTGCTGAAAACAGGAAAAAAATATCCATGGAGGACAGGATAAGAAATACGAACCTAAATTTTATAAAAATTGAGGTTAGATTTCAGGACAAAACTTCTAGAAACAGTTGAATGGGTTTCACCGAGTCATAGAAATATTAGTTTGAAAGGATCTCTGCAGGTCATTTAGTCTAACCTTCTGCTCAGTGATGGACTGTTGTCACCATTACCTTTCCTGGAGGAGGTGTGGAGTCTTTATAACATAAGGAGCTTTAGAGGAGAAAGAAACCACAAAGATGTACTTAGCCAAGGAATAGACATCTCAGTATTTCACTTAGCTAAAACTGTGTAATAAACTGGAAAGTTAGCAGTGAAACATATGAGATCAGCAGGCAGTTCTGGATAAAATTAATGCTGTAATGAACTCTTGCATGAAGGGGAACATTTGAATGGTTAATCATTCATGCAAAGGTTAGGGGCCTCCATAGGCATGAGGTTCATGAAAAACACCATTGATGAACTACACACTGACGTAAAAATGAGTATACTTGGGAATTACTGATTCAAAGGTCCTAAGAAAGGCCACAGGTATAACTGGACTGGAAAATGTAATTTCGGGCAGATTTATAAGACTTTTATTTTTAATACAAAAAGAAGAGACATTTAGATGTAAAATCATTAGCAAGTTCCATGAGCAGAGGCAATGGAAATACCCTACTTCTCCCAAGATTTATCTGGGAGTGTTCTCTATACTTCCTGAATCAGAATAGTTGAGGTTAGAAGGTGCTGCTAGAATTGTATAGTCCAAACTCCTGCCCAAAGGAGAGTCAGCTGGAACAGGTTGCTCAGGGCCGCATTCCATCGGGATTTGAATACTCCAAGGACAGAGACTCCATAAGCTCTCTGGGCAACCTCTGCCACTGTTTCACCATCCTCACAGAAATCTGTGTCCTCCCTTGGGATCTCAGTCAAGGCCCCTGACATACCTGTATAGTTCCTCCAGTGGATGCCAGAGACCATGCCCTGTTGCATACCACCATCATTGCTGAGTGTTCAAAGAGTGACCACAGCAGACTTTCTGGCCTTTTCTGTGCCCCCTTCTGTACCAACTGCTGCATCTGAGAACTGTACTCTAAGGCCAGCAGCTATACAGGCCTCTTCCTAGCTCTTGGTGAAAAGGTGTTTGACACATCCTAACCAAGAATCAGCTGTGGAAAAAAAGTTCAAAGCACCCTCAGATCAAGAATAGTTGGCAGAAATCATTAGAAGTTACTAGAGCTTACTGGAAATCGGCCTCCTGTAGCTATCCTTTCCCAGCATCAGCTGGCACCCTGGACTTCAAAGAGCTCCCAGGAGACCTCTGACAGCACCCAGAATTTCTCAGGAGATCTCAAAGCAAAGCACAGAAAGTGCTACACAAACTGTTGCATCTGCCACCTGCCCCTGTTAGCTGCTTGGAAAGGGAAATATTAAATTTCACAGTAAATGTTAATTTTGAGAACTTACTATTAAAGGAGCCTTCTTTAGGATTTGAAAGTCACATTTAACTCGCATTTTTTTGTTTTTTCAGCTGCTGCCATTTTTTATTTGGAAGTCTTGGTAACCTAGCACCTTCAGCAGATTGGGGAATCTGGTTACTACTTGGTCACTTTCAGATGTTTGGTAAGATCAGCCATAGCTTTGTGGTTCGAGTAAAGTTCAGAGTCAACTCTTTCACTACTGGAAAACAAAAATGTTGTGTGAGCAAAAGTGGTTTTAACAACTACTAGAATCTATTGCTACAAACCATTATGTTAGAACCCATTCCTGTTAAATCATCTGTATACATGGCCCTTGTCTGCTCAGAATATCATTCCTATGAAAGGAGATCACATGTGGACATTTTGTATGAGAGTGAAAAAGAAGTGAATGTTCTGTGTTTTATCCTGTAACAGTTTTTACATGCAATAGTATTGTTGGAGGAGTAAATTAGGTCTCCAGGGGGTCCTAATCACTAGGTTACAGACTTATGCTTCCACTTGTGCTCTGCTGGGTTTCATGAATCTCAAATTATTTTGCTATCTAGTAGATTACTTTCCTCAGGAGGGAGTAAAGAATGACAAATATGCACAAATTCCCTCATTCTCCCATTCTGTTCCGCATCTAGACAGTTACAGTAGCTTACTCGGAAAATGAGAGAAGTAGGACTGAATCTCTACAGGTAGAGGTGGATATCAACCTGACTCTCCCACCTCATGGGAGAGTCATTACAGAAGAAAAGCTCAAGGCAAAGAGAAGAAATCGATGATGTCCCAAACTTTTGTCTTGTGTGAAGCTTTCTGTGGGAATTTTTAATGGATCCTGCTCCTCCAGGAAGGATCCTGATGAAGCAGAATGAGCTGGGTATCAAATATCACAGCCCTACCAGGACAGAAATACTCTGTGGTGTTTCCTGCACTTTGGCCACAACAACCCCATGCAGCGCTACAGGCTTGGGGAAGAGTGGCTGGAAAGCTGCCTGGCGGAAAAGGACCTGGGGGTGTTGGTCGACAGCCGGCTGAACATGAGCCGGCAGTGTGCCCAGGCGGCCAAGAAGGCCAATGGCATCCTGGCCTGTATCAGAAATAGTGTGGCCAGCAGGAGTAGGGAAGTGATCGTGCCCCTGTACTCGGCACTGGTGCAGCCGCACCTCGAATACTGTGTTCAGTTTTGGGCCCCTCACTACAAGAAGGACATTGAGGTGTTGGAGCGTGTCCAGAGAAGGGCAACGAGGCTGGTGAGGGGTCTGGAGAACAAGTCTTCTGAGGAGCGGCTGAGGGAGCTGGGGTTGTTTAGCCTGGAGAAAAGGAGGCTGAGGGGAGACCTCATTGCTCTCTACAACTCCCTGAAAGGAGGTTGTAGCGAGGCGGGTGTCGGTCTCTTCTCCCAAGTAACTGGCGAAAGGACGAGAGGAAATGGCCTCAAGTTGTGCCAGGGGAGGTTTAGATTGGATGTAAGGAAAAATTTCTTTACTGAAAGAGTAGTTAAACATTGGAACAGGCTGCCCAGGGAAGTGGTTGAGTCACCATCCCTGGAAGTATTTAAAAGACGGGTAGATGAGGCGCTTAGGGACATGGTTTAGTGGGCATGGTGTTGTTGGGTTGATGGTTGGACTCGATGATCTTGGAGGTCTCTTCCAACCTTAATGATTCTATGATTCTATGATTCTATGAAGAAGAACTTAAAGCAGCTAGAGAAATATGGGGTAAATGAGTAAATAAAGTTCCTGTGGTATTTAGATGCCTCCGGATCTAGAGTAAGACCTCTTGAGGTAAAGTTCAACATCATATTGTGTGAAGAATCGCTGCCTCTTGTTCGCTTTGAATCTGACAATTGTTACATTTGGTGATTTGCAGTTTTTGTGCTGAGAAGAGAGAGAGGATAATCATTTCCTATTCATCTTCCCCAGACCACCTATGACTTTACAGACCTACGATACTCCCACAGTAGCTATCAGTCAGTCACCAAAGTCAAGCACAACTTTGTGTGTGAGCACTGAAGGTTTTAGACATAGAGGCTTAGATTCATTTCACTGAAATCTTGTTACCCGACAAGACTAAATTAGTGCTATAATTTCTGTACTCTTTCTCTGTAGTCAATGCTGTAGTGAACAAGGCTTTACAGAAGTCAGTTTAGATCCCCTGTGGCATGAATGCCTTTCTGAGATGTAATCATCCTCCTTCCTCTGATGACAGGATGAATCTTGGCCAGAGAAGCAGAGAACTTTGGCCTTGTGTGTCCTGTATGTATGTGGTGGGCTCCAGCACTTGGTACCTACCACAGTGTCAATCACACAGCATTCAAAGGCTCAGGAAGTTTTAAAGACTCTTAAAGTGCTTTTCATTCAGTGCTGAGAATGATTCTTTCTAAACTCAAACAGATGTGAAACTCTGATTAATTTGAAGAGGCAACTAATTTGTCTACTAATCGAACCCAACATCCTGCTATTTTTGTGTATGTAGTTTAACTTTGCTCAAAAGAAAGCAAACTGTTTCTATTGATTTTGTCTGCTTCTCGATGTCTAGAAACTTTAACTTCTTTTTACGTCATAACTCATAATGTAGTTTTATCAACTTGTCCTCCAATTAACAAAATTTATTCTAGTAAGTAATTCTCCATTTTTTAGTACAGTGGATGATTTTATAGCTATTGGCATATGTAAAAAAGCAAAAAAAAACCAACCTCAAAACATTTTGACTGGTAAAACTACACTTTCTTATGATTGCTATTAATTAAGAACAATAATTGCAATCCTTGATCAGCTCAGCTTGGCAAGATATTTCTTTAGAAGCCAGTATAAATGCTTCAGTAAAATAGGATACCAGAGCACTGCACAGAAAGTCCAGCAAATCCAAACTAACCCTATCCTTCCAGCAGAAAGACTGTCCCTTCGTACGTCTTCATATTTCCAAGGTACACCTCAGGGACTGTAAGCCAAACATAAAGCCCTAAGTTATATGTGATAGTACAGGGGACTCTAGATAAATAAATAACTTTGAATGCTGGCATGATGAACTGGTGACGTTGCTACTTTAGGGCCCAAACTCACAAGCCTTCATCATGCAAGTTTTCCTTATGAGATGTTAGTTCTACTCCATTCATATCCTCTAACAAGCACATCAGCTTAGACTTTCTAAGAATTACTGAGAGAAGAAAAGCGGGCATTTTCTGCAAAATGGCAATGGATTTTCTCTGGAGGATCAGAGAGACACATGCAAGTAAGTTTGTGCACTGATTTGAGGAATTGACCCCCAATGTAAATCAAACACAGGGAAAAAATGGCATCACAAACTAAGCGTCAGAAATTTGAACAGGCAACACTAAGGAAATCTAAGCTAAAATTTTCACAGTAATTATAGTTATGCTCCATTGTGACAACACAAAAATTGACAAACTAAAATCACTATGACCATATTGTGTCAATTATGTTGCTACATTTTTTGCTGTTCTTGCGGATTTAAAAAAAAGAATATGGAATTAAAGCTTTTCAGTTTTCTTATATGGGTGAATCTGATTGAAGAATCCTAATGTTAAATTAGCATTAAAAATGAACTCTTCAAGAAGGGAGGACTCTCCTGTTGTTCTGTGCAGACACAGCAGCTACAGTACTGGGGACGTCATCTGTAATCCAGACTCTGACCCACTAATTAAGCATATAAAGTAAAAGATAAATGCCAACCCATTCCTTCAGGATTTGCCAACTGAACTGTTCTTCGAACACATGCTAATCAATTTCATTCACTGCCCACTCTAATGTTGAATTCTCATAAATTTAGGAGGAAATATTTTTGAAAGGATTTGAAGCAGAAGATGCAATTTGTCAGTGAATATAGATAACATGGTGCAATTGATTCCTTTAGGACATGTGAGTCTACGGCTGAAACCGAAGTCTAGACAACAGCTACATCACTGGCATTTTAGAAGTATTGTATTACAGCCTCAGCTGGCATAAAATGGTATGCACAGTGGAGCTAGAATGATTTACACCTGCAGAAAATCTGGCTAGCTTTAAAGACTTGTTTATGGAGGTAAAAAAACAAGTAAAAAACAAAAATCACTTTTCCATCTGTTTTCCTTTTTTTTCCTTTACTTATTTTTTACGATCTGTCAAAAGCCAAGGAAGAAAAGTGAGAGCAAACTGCTGTGACTGAAACAAAGCCTGGGATAGCAAACAATTACTAGAAAACAGCATAAGCAAATTAAAATGGAAGGGAAATGCCACAGACTACTACTGTGCTGCATTCTTTGGAGAATCAACTTGCGATGGATTAGCGCAAATGCGCCTTGATCCATCATCATGTTCTCCAGTTCAGCAAGCGCAAACTGATACTTTGGAATGGAAGTAGCGTGAAGTAAATGCTGTAATTTGTGACTGTGTGACAGCAAATGAAACTCGGCAAGTGGGCCAAGCTATCTGAAGCAAAACAATAATAGCTTGGTGAGCATATTAGGCAACCCCGGAGGAGAGGAGATGAAAGATTCAGGCAATAAGGAGAATGTATGTATTTTAGATGTTAGGCAACCCTATTCTCAAAGCATTACAAGCAACAAGAACATCTGAAAAGTGCATTTGGGTTGGGCAGAAACATATTCACCCCTGCTAAACACATTTCCCAATAATACCTTGGTGAGAAGAAGAAGGAAAAAAAAAAGAAAAAGAAAAAGAAAAAAAGGATTATCACCCTGGCTAGTAGATTCTTTTCAAATGGCATCTGGTTAGAAGTAAGTTGAATTATGAGACCTTTGTCTGGTTTTTATGATTTATGTGTCATCAGATCTAGGATATGGTGTTTATTGGGTACTACACACTCTGAGAATTTATGTTGCATAGCTAAACATCATGTCTGTATATCTTTTCTCAGTAATCTCTGATAATACCCAAATGTGCTTTTTATTTTAAACATCTGGACAGCCGTATGGTTCGTGAGAATTAAGGTGCTAAGTGAAGAAAACAGCACAACCATAAAACCTTTCGAATAAACAAAGCTTTCTTTGGAACATTAACTTCTTTACAGAGAAATCTTCTCTCTTCCTAAAAATGCACTTAGTACTTTATGTCTTAATCTCAAGGTAACACTTTTCTCTTACAAATAATCTCAAGGCATTTAATGGTACCATTACTGTAGAAAACTATGAGATATTTGCATAAAAGGCACATCACCAAAAGAGATATACAAAAAAGCTCTATTTTTTGTCTTCTAGCTTTTTTCTTTGTTTCATTCTAAAATCAGGAAAA
>NW_008824437.1:1540189-1543460 GCF_000699105.1 Pygoscelis adeliae | reverse complement strand
GTGTTCTCTTCTACTCAGTAATAACACTGTCAGCATTGTCATAAAAATGGCTAAAGGTGTAATTTAGGGAAATTTGTCTGAATACTAATAATTGAGTTTCTATTTGTTGACATTGAAATCTAAAAGAGAGGGAGAGAGAATGCAATTTATTCAGTTCTTTGGTGGAGTCTGTATGTGTGTGCATGTCTATGTCAGTGCATGTCTGCATGTGTATAGCTCAAAATCATACGTAAAACTATTCTCCCATGTGTAAGTAATAAAAAAATGCTGAGAATCACTACTCACAAGATAGATAAAGAAATAAAAAACATTGCATATTAATTTCTTTCCAAAGTATTTTAAAGACTTGCCAATTTACTTCTAATTTATATTTTACAAACATAACAATATATTTTGTAATATATATACACACTCATATGAGAACACCTTCAGTAATATGAAAAATCAAAATATGTAGAACTGGATATTCCGGTCGCCTTCCTTTTTTTGCAATGCACTTTTCTCCATGAATGATTTTATTTCTATTATAAAATAACGTTGTTTGATTTTACTGAAGAATTAATTCCAATCTTAACTGAAGTTTGAGTATCACAACCTGTATTCCTGTATTGACTCATTCTCATGCATTTAAGCCTATTAAATGCCATGAAACCGGATGGATAAGTAAAGCTTGTTTGGATAACCATGATTTTCAAGACCAGACCCTAGATGGAAAAGAGTTAGCTAGGTCATACTTGACCTATATGGCATCATCTGTTGTGAAGGGGCTTCCTCTTCATTTCTTTAGAGGCAATTAGATAATTCTTGTGCAGATGTAGAGATTTTTCCTGATTATTCATCCTTTGCATTCTTAATACTGACTGTTTGGTTGTACAGGTATACCTATGGTGAAAAGTTTGATTAAATATACATAAGGGATTTATGCAAAAGTCAATGTTTAGAGTTCTCTAGCTCAGTTGCATTTTGAAAACCTTCTTAAAGCAGGTTTTCTAGTTTTTGGTTGGATTTTATTTTGTTTTTAGCAAGAATCATTTTGCAAATTTTAAGGCATCATTTTGCTGGAGGATGAACTAGATGGTCTTGGCAAGACTGACCTAGTGTGATTCTGAAAAGTAGTGACTTTCACAGAATTTAATCAGTACTGAGCCATAGCTTAGAAATGGAAGAAACTGTACAGTGGCAAATCCTAGTTTCCCTGTGTACCGTTGAACTTGCCTGCATATATGGGAGTTGCTGACTAGTGCTGATACCTTTGGAGTGATCTCATACTACTAATTATCATTACTTTTGTGCACAAGCCAGTGACAGTCCAGTGAAGGGCCATTAAGATGATCAGGGGCCTACAGCACGTAGCATATAAAGACAGGCTGAAGGAAACGGAATTCTTCAGCCTAGAGAAGAGACAGATAAAAGTGGCTGTAAGGGCTCCCATCATTACATAAAAGAAGCTTTTAAAGATGACAGATCCAAGCTCTTCTTAGAGGTATTAGGGAGGATTAGAGGCAGGGGTCACAAACTTCAAGAAAGGAAATTCTGATTGGAAATGAGGAAAACATTTCCCCCCAGTAGAATGATGAAGTATGGGAAAGGGTTGCACTGAGAGACTGTGGTATCTCCATCTTTGGAGATTTTTGGAACCAGACTACACAAGATTGTCTGCAACCTGACTTAACTTTGGAGTTAGCTTTGCTTTGATGGAGGAGTTGGGCTAGAGATGTCCAGAGGTTCCTCCCAATCTACCTTTTATTATTTTTTACCTAACTGAAGAACATAAGTGCAACGTCTAGTCACTCCAGTCTCCTTTTACAGTCAAAGAAAAGAATACCCTTCTGGAGGAATCAGTCCTTCACTGGTTACAGAAGGAGCCAAGGTCAGCTGATCTTCTAACTCAGGTTCTATTGTTAGATATTCAAAGCTTTGTCGAAATAAGATGCCAGTCTGCTGGTCTGGAGAAATATTCATTATAAGGCTTGTGGGAACCATGGGTAACAACACAATCCTAATTGAGGAGGGCATGTTTTGCCACCCTGCCTATCTTCTGTGCAGCTCTTTTGCTTTGTTGCCCAGCTACTGAGAGGAGAGGGAAAGGTGTGACTAGATGGAGAAGAAGAAAACAAAGCAGCCAGACACACGGTGCCAGCAGTGCACTGTACTAGCATGCAGTCTGTGACCCAATTTGAGCCCTGCTGGTAATGAATTAAAAGCAAAGTAGCATTAGCAAGCAGCCCAAAACCAATCCTTAAGTCAAAGGCTCTCTTTTTCTCAAGCTCACACTCCATGTTTGCTTCTACAAATGCAAGAGGAGTATTTGTCCAGAGATTAAAAACTGTTTTAATGTATAGGGATTGACAGACAATAAGTTTCTTTGTGTTTGAGGTTTTGAGACTGTCTCATTCCAAGTATTTATTAACGAAAAGGGGAGGAAAATGAACTGTCTGGATCGCTGATCTTTATATAGATAATATAAATTTTTATGAGTAAGAAAGAGAGAGAGGCTCTTCAAACTTTAATTTTACTTAGCTTCTTACAGCAATCCAAATCTCCAGTGTGAAGACAGTTCATCCTTTTGTGAAAAGCTGGTGCTCAAAACCTCGTTCTAGGTTGTAAGGGCTAAATATTTGCTAAGTGGTGCCAAGGAAGGCAAGAGACTACATGTCCACATGCACATTTTCAGGACTGACCTTTAAATCCTGAGTACAGCCTTTTGTGTTTTCCCCAAGGAAGTGGTGCAGGCCATAACAAGCAAAAGAAATCTGGATGCATTTTCCCATATTTTCTGCCACGCGTTAAAGGTTTGTGCTGCCCTCCGTAGGTGCTCGTAAGAAATGGGCTGTCTGAGCACAGTGCCTCTTTCACTTCAAATAGCCCCACAATAAACTAAATTGATTGACTTTGCTGAGGTTTACCTCATCAGCTGATCCACAGCCTGAGGTGGAGTATGGGGGGAAAGCACTGGATTGTTTCTCTGGAAAGCTAAGTGGAAAAAAAAAGGAGGTTGTAGGGTATGAACTGCAAAAGTCCTTACAATACCAGATGAATAATGTCATATAGGTGTAGACACACTCTGAAGAGCTTTGAAGGCAAAGGCAAATGACTTATGTGCAATGACAGAGAAAGGGGCAGACAGTGGAAGGGGTACACGGTTGTTAGACCTGTTCAAAGCAAAGGGCACTGGTTTTCAGCATCAGTTTTCAAAAATGGACCGGATGTCCATGCCCAGACATTGGCAGCAGGGGATGCAGGGCAGCCCCAGCAAGGAGAGGCTGGGGCT
>NW_008824437.1:1523573-1539684 GCF_000699105.1 Pygoscelis adeliae | reverse complement strand
GCGGTTCCCAGCCAGTCCCAGCCGGCTCCAAGGGCCCCACCGCAGAACAGGGCTGAGCCCCTCGGCCAAGCTGGGGGCGCCTGGGGGAAAAGAGGTGCCAGAAGGGGCAAAAGGCGGCACAGGCAGAGGAGGAGGAAGCCAAGGAGGGAGCAGCAGCAGAGGGATCCCGAGGCTGGAGGAGGAGGAGGAGGGCGGAGGTGCTGCAGGCCCAGTCTATAGATACCATTAAGCCATAAGGCCAAGTCTAGAAGAATAGCATCTCCTCATGTTGAAACCACCTTCAAAGAGTGCAGGCACTAGGATTTTAACTCCCTGTTCTACTTTCAGCAGCTCCTGTGAGTAATCTTGACCAGGAGGTCTCTGATGAGCCATTACTATGGCCTTATCATTGGGCTGGAAGGAACGGAGATTGTTTCTGAGACTTCTAGCACAAATGAGAGACCTCTTTTAACATGACCCTGCGGCTGACTACCCATTAGCTGTTGCCTGCAAAGACTGTCAGACCTTGACTATTTCAGAGGGAAAGACTGGGAAAACATGGTCGCAAACACCCAGCTTTCACACCCAGAAAATGGGCACATACTGTTAAGTAAGGATGACTAGCATTGGCCTTGTCAGAATTTCTCTCCTTTGCTTTTCCTCTACTTTCTGTTGCAAAAGAAAAATGTAAACAAAATCTGGAGTGGGGTGGCAATCTTCTGTTTATTTTGAGGGGAGTTTATTTTGTTTCATTTTGGTTTGGGTTTTTTGTTTGGATTGTTGTTTGTTTTTTTTTTTCTCCTGAGGGGGTATTTTGATAAGGGTTCAGTGTGAAAGTTGTAATGTTTGTTGAAGTCTAACACAGAACTGCCTCTATCTATCGAGGTAGTGTCTTCCATGGCACAAATCTAATATGACAGGAAGGATGCAACCTTTCCCTTTTGGGGCTTGGATTTTATTTATAATAACATGGTAACAGCAGTGTTATACCAAGAACCTCTGGTCTCAGAAAGAAAAAAGTTTTGTTGGGTAAGAATTGTACAGAAAAAAACAGTGCAGGGTTATCTCTCTTCCACCTCAAGTGTCTTCGCAGCAGATGAGGCAACTACAACCATATTGTAATTTTTATAAAAGAGGAAAGAAAGGAGAAAAGGAGAATTATTCCTCTTTTTTCCCCTTCTATAGGTGTTATATCTTAATAAATTAGCTGTTTCTCATTTTTAATTGCTCCAGTTTTCACTGTTGTTTATACTTGGTATGTTGATAGCTCCAGGGAGCATGTCAGTAATTAGATAGGCATGTTGTAGTTTTTCACTTTCTTTTTTGGTGTGGGTCTTTTGGGTCACATACACTCTGGAGATTCCTGTCAGTATCTGAAGAATATTTTCTGACTGCTTTTTAATATCTTTAGAAGGACATTGTCTTTAATAAAAAGCATTATAAAATTGGTAACATTATGTGTAGTCACTATTCACATGCAAAGCAGACACTTGATCTAATAGGTGGAGGAAATGGGCATATGCAGATAAGAGGTGTGAGAAGGGAGAAGTTTATCAGACTCAAGATCTTCCTCGATCTGTGAAGTTAATTTTCACAGAATTACAGAGCCACAGAATGGTTGAGGTTGGAAAGGACCTCTGGAGGTCATCTGGTCCAACCACCCTGCTCAAGCAGGGCCACCTACAACCAGTTGCACAGAACTGTGTCCAGACAGTTTTTGAATATCTCCAAGGATAAAGACTCCACAACCTCTCTGAGCAACCTCTGCCATTGCTCAGTCACCCTCACAGTAAAAGAAGTGTTTCCTGATGTCCAGAGGAAACCTCCTGTGTTTCACGTTGTGCCTCTGATCCTGTTACTGGGCACCACTGAAAAGAGCCTGGTTCCATCCTCTTTGCACCTTCCCTTCCGGTGTTTATACACATTGATAAGATCCCACCTAAGCCTTCTCTTCTCTAGGTTGAACAGTCCCAGTGCTCTCAGCCTTTCCTCATATGTGAGGTGCTCCAGTCCCTGTATCATCTTTATGACCCTTCACTGGACTCTCTCCACTATGTCCATGTCTCTTTTGTACTGAGGAGCCCAGACCTAGACAAAGTACTCCTCACAAGTGCTGAATAAAGGGGAAGGATCATCTCCCTTGACCTTCTGGCCACACTCCTCTTAATGCAGCCCTGGATAATATTCACCTTCTTTGCAGCAAAGGCACATTGCTGGCTTATGTTCAACCTGGTGTCCACCAGGACCACCAGGTCTGTCTCTGCCAAGCTTCTTTCTAGATGGGTGGCCCCCAGCATGTATTAGTGCATAGGGTTGTTCTTCCCCAAGTGCAGGACTTTGTACTTCTTCTTGTTGAACAACATGAGGTTCCTGTTGAACATCGTGAGGTTCCTGTTGGCCCATTTCTCAAGCCTGTTGAGGTTCCTCTGGATGGCAGCACGACATTCTGACATATCAGCCACTCCTCCCAGTTTGGTGTCATCTGCAAATTTGCTGAGGGTATGCTCTGCCCCATCATCCAGATCATTAATGAAGACATTTGCTGATTCCACTTTATTTTTCAATGGTGGAAGAGGTCCCACTCAATAAATAAAATTAAAAAAATAAAATAAAATAAAATAAAATAAAATAAAATAAAATAAAGATCCTCTGTGTAATGTGATGTGTACACACTGAAGGAAGTTGCTCTCTGTTCAAGAAATTACCAGATGAAAGACTTGTTTCTGTCCCATAGCTCATCTTCAGGCACAGAGGGCAGGACTCACCTGACCAAGTGCAGATGTCTGCAATGCAGGTTTCTACATCTGAGTCTAGGTTTCCTCAAAGTTCAATTAACAAAAACAGAGGGTAAAACAGAATTAACACTAAGTCCTATATGAATCTCTCAATAAGGGCCTCCTTTCTTCCTGCTATTGATAAAGGCACCTAAGATGGCATTTAAGATGTGATGGTACTCACAAAACTAGTTTGAGTTATTCTACAGTGAGCTTAAGAGGGCATATGTGTAACTAGGACAGGAATGAGCTTCTGGAAAAAGAACTACATTGTCATTTTGTGAGGGATTGCCTGATAGATGTGATACCCTGTTAAATTTCTCCATGCCTCCACTTTCGGTGACAAGATGAAAAGACTAAACCTGTGATGTCTAAAGTTACACAATGAAAACACACTTAGGGAACTAAATACATTATCTGAAATTCAGAAAAGTATGATTTCCTTCTGGACCTCTGGTGGTATATGCAGTGGCTCAATTCAATAACTTAAACACAGATGTTCAGTGCCATTTAAGACATTTTAGAGTGTCTCAGCTGGCCCCTAGCTGTCCCCTCACAATTGTACACACTCCTCTTAGGTCCTCTGTCATATTTGTGAGTCACATGCAGATGTCTTTTATACCCCAGAGTATCTCCAATGGTACTAATATGTTTAGACAACTAAACTCACTTCTATTTTAAGTGTCAACATTTAAATGCTTAAGATTTAAAAATGTTCTCCACATGTACTCCCACCTGAATGTGGTTTTGTGTTTGGTTTTGGTTTGGTTTTTTATTTATTCAAAAGATACTATGTTGAGGCCTGGATGTTACAAGCCTAAGGTTTAAAATATTTTCGCTCTATCTATATATATCCAGTTGGCTCTTCTCATTCCAAGATGCTGTAGAACGTGAGCGAGTCCCTTTGGACAGGGGTTGGAAAAGGAAAAAGCCTCTGTAGGAAGTGCTTTGCAGAGAGCTGCCCTGGTGTCCTTGTCCCAGAGTTCCCTCTCCCACTCCCGTGCTGTTGCTGCCTGTTGTCTGTCACTCTCCATCCCAGAGGTGGTTGCATTAAATGGATGAGTGAAGTGATTCCTTCATAGGCAGAGTTGACAATTGCCATGGGAATCCTCAGAAGAAAGAATGCTATATAAGGGGATGATATTTTGGTTTGAGATATTTAAGGAAAAGACAAAATCACCAGTGTTTTCAGGGAACATTTCCTTTCAGCTCCTTCGTGTGACACAAAACATCATGCTTTGTCTGTCCTGTTGCAATACAGTGAGTGACATTGCTAATACAAAGTGACTGGACTAAAGCAAACCAATGGGATGCAGTCAGCACAGTTGTGTCAATGGCTCCAAAGTCACTCCTGGGACTGTCAAGCAGTTAAACTGCAAATGAGCTATTTGCTATGCCATGCTCCTTGACATATAATGTTCTTTGCATTGCTAGACAAAGAAGGGGGGCAGGGGTAACACTATTTACCTTTTTACTGAAATTTCTTTCCTGCACAAAAGCATATGATTTAGGCTCTGTTTTTGTTTTGGTTCCAATTATTTTCCAAATAACACCATGACTCAGGAAACACAATAAATGGTGGGAATAATGTACAACTCTAGAATACTGTGCGTGAGAACACATTATTTTGCATCCACCACATTAGCTCTACACTGGCCTTTGTTTTCCACCACATCATTCACGGTACAAGTTAATTACATACTTTCAATGTGCTGCTTTCTTTCTTACCACACAAGATAATACAATTCTGAACTCATTTAAGCAAAGTAAGTGCTTTTCTCCCTATTATGTATTGTGCCAAACAGTAAATAATAGTAATTAATAAAAAGCACAGCAGAGTTCAGCGAAGTCACTTCTTGTTTTTATTAATAAAGAAAAACAAGATTCTGTTGAGCACAGTGCAGAATGTTCCTTTGCTGTTCCCAAAATACCATGTTGGTCATAGCCGATCACTTCATGAGACAGGCAGACAATGACAATGAAGACCTTAATTTGCTTTCCTCAGCATACCCCAGAATTGGCTTTTCTATGACATAAGGGGTAAACTGCAAACACATTGCTTCTACTCAGTGAAACAAAAACAGCTGTTAGGAGAGGTTTATCCTGTGTATGGATGTGCCAACAAAGTTGTTGCTCTGATCTTCCACCTCTTCTGCCAATTTAGCCTGATTAACCAAATTGTAGTAGTCTTCAGGGCTTCCCCCTTTTACCACAGTACTTATTCAAACATTTTTCCATCAGCTCCAGGCTCCACACACTAATGTCCTTTTGCTGACATACTTATCTACATTAATCTACATCCCAGAGATGACATATCTCCTAGCACCTGGGCATTCCCAGACTGGGGTTTTGCTGCCTTCTGGAACATACTATTGCCAATGGGGTTGTTAACGTTCAAAGGAACGTAACAACCAGGAAATTTCTGTATTTCCTTTCTCCTACACTGAAGACTGGCTTGGTCAGCAATGTCCGCTTCCTCTCAGTAGACTGTGCCATCAAAGAGGATGGGTTTATTTTGTTTGCCTTTGTAAAGAAGGTTGTAGGTAATAGCCTACGTACCTGAAGATGTTGGTAACCTCCAAATGCCACTTCAGTTAAAAAAGAGAGCAGGCTGCAATTCTAAAATCTCATTGGCAACTAGATGCTCCTAAGGCTTATGAGCTGAGAAGAGCCAAGGAGAAGGGAAGGTAGGAAGAGGGAACTGCGAGTGGAGAAACTTGTCACACAAGCGTGCTAGAGAAGAATAGGGATTACTCTCTCTAGCTTGCTATGTAATTACCCCTCCATTAGAAGTACGTATTACAGACCTGTGGGGCACTGTTGTGATGAAGTTCTCCATCACCAATGCCAAACAACGCATTTCACTAACTCGTAGCTATACTAAGTTATTTCAACTTGTGTGAAATACAGAAGACAATATGATTCACACTTTGCTGGTAAGCAGCATCTTCCTTCTTCAGTGGAAGTTTCTTTCCTGCATTTGATATTCAGAGAGGCTCAGATACAGCTTTTGCCACAGTTCACAACAGGCAGCTGATCCCAGAGGCTTTATCTATAATGTGCAGGTGTCTGTCCCTTGTGTTAAGGAACCAGCTAACAGATAACAGCAACAGTATCTCAAGCTCTACAGATAAAAAATCCTGTTGGGATAAAGAAAGATGCATCTACCCACAGAGTTATAACTCTGTCTAACATAGAGTTGTAAGTCCTTTGAGTATAAATTAAAGCTATTATTATTATTAGCAGGTCATACAATAACTCCAAAATTAGGAAAAAAGCTGAAACATTTGATAATAATGTGTCTCAGTGTAGACCTCTCCCAACACTTTGTGCTGGTAGCAATTAATTACTTAGTCATTAATGCTAATGTACTATACTTTGGGTTTTGTTTATAAATAAGTGTTTTGTAGTCTAGGAAAGTAATTGTTTCATCATTCATTTTCAGTTACAAAAGCCAAAGGTGCCTTTTATACAAACAAATTGACTCCAGTCTGCTAGCATTTAAATGGTCAAGGTAGGCTTTAAAATTAGAACCATTTAGATGAATGACCAGGAATTTTCTCTTTGACTAGTGCTAATTCTTTTTTTCTTTAGTCTGACTTCTACTAAGGAAATTAAACAGGTTAATGAGTAGCTGGAAGCTGTGTTTTGATTTGTAATGGAAGTTCTGTTTTGGAAAAAAAAGAAAAAGAAAGAAAAAAACCCAACACTAAAACTGTAAAACTCTGCAAAATCCATAGTTTTTACATGCTCAGAGATTTCTATTACTAATTAGAAACAAAGGTCTGCTGTCTAAGGCTGATTTGAAAAAGTGAGTATTTTATGTATATGTTCCATGTGATATTAATTATCTACCAGATCAACACCTCACTAGAACCTAAGACCACTAGACTTACATTAATATGACTTTTATTATTGTACAGGCATAGATACTGACCAAGTTCACTGAGTTGGGAAGCCTAAGGAAAAAATATAGATTCAGTGGTAGTCAGGATTCATTCATCATTTCAATATGTTTGGGGGTTTTATTAGGGGGAGAGGGAGTGGTGGATTTTTTAAATGGATTTGTGTCCTTTTCTTTTAGTTCTGTAACCTCCACACTGAGCCTAAAAAAAAAACCCCAATAACCAGAGACATTACCACACCTAACAGAAGGTTTAAAACTAATAGATGTTGTATTACACATTGATATGCATCCTTTCAGATGCAAGTACATCTTGAATTAAGTGCTAGCATTGATCTAGGCAAGGTAGTTTAAATCTGGATTATATAAATGAATTGCAGGACATGATTGAGGCTGGGTAGGGAGGCAGTATAGTATGTACTAGAAACATATAAAAAGAATGGTTCTGGGCATTTCAGAGAAGAGACAAGAACCAGAAATGAATTGTGGAGTGGAAACAGGGAGAAAAGAATTATCTTGAACTCTTTTCTAACCAAATCTCAGTGAAAATGCTGAGAAAAACTGCATTTACATAACTCTTATTTTGCATGGATTAATTTACTCCTTGTGCTACCTAGAGTACAGTCTACCTACTTTAAGTTTGTATAAAGAACTTATCTCAAAATTTTTGTCTCTTTACGACAAATGCTGTGTCTCCCTGAAAATATGATTATAATGCAGAGTGTCCTCTTGGGAAAAAAAGAGCAGCTCAGGAAATCCTAGATACAGAGATTTAAAACACCATCTTTAGGTCTGAGTGATTTGAACACCACCTCTGTTTTCTGAGAAAGCATACCAGAAATATTTTTTGCCCTAAGAAATAAGGTCAGAGGACAAAGAGTTGCAGTATTACTACTACTCCTCTTAATAAGGAGTAGTAGTTAGCACCTTTCAGTTGAGAGAAAATTTAAAACAATAAACCTCAAGTGTTGGCATTCAAATTTGGCATCTTGATAGCAAAGAAAAGCTTCCTTCACTTGGTGCGTGATAATGTCTACTCTCACAGAAAGCATACTGGATCCCTGCTCTATGGGTGTTCTTTGTTTTAAGCCACATGTTTTAGTTATATTGTTTATTGCTTATGCTATGCTGAAGTGGAAATATGTTATGCCTGAAGAAGTCTGTCATGGAAGCAGTTCAAAGACCCACAGTGGCTTCAGTGAGATCTGAAAGAAGTTTATTTGTGTTGGAAGAACTACAGCTTGTGCTTTTCTCTTGTTTCTACCACCTTGTGCCATTTTTGTGACAGGGTCAAACTGCTTTAATACAACACTAGCTTGATTTCCCCACACAGACACACGACACCCTACCCAATTTTGCATTCAGCACTTCATGCATTCATATTTGTATTATTGTATTTCAATTCTTTCTTTTTTTTTCTTTCTCTCCCTTTATGAACTTAGTAGACTTAACTGTGATTGCAGCAGTAACATTTTCATACTGGTTTTCAATTTGCAATTGAAAAAAAAACCACAGAAAATGGATATGGTGTTATATGAAGAACTATTAATACCTGCTGACAAATTTCCCTAAGTAGAACATTGATTTTTGCAGTATGGGCACCAAACAAGAACAAAAATATTAATGTTCATATTTCAGTAAACAGGGAGGAGGGAAGTGTACAGAATTGAAAAGAAACTTAAAAAGAAAATGTTATGCCTGCAAACTAACACTGCAGAAGACTTGTCCCTATCTTGATTTGATTGACTTTATATCCATGTAGGCAAGGTATCTTGAACAAGCGCTCACTGAGTCCAAGACCAGAAGGCACCTCTTATCTACAGACAAGCGATTTCACCTGCCAACCCATTTGCAGTCCAATACCTTGTTCGTCTAGGAAGAACCCAGTACACAACAGAACTTCTAGACACTACTTGTAAGTGGTCTATTTAATTTGTTCTCAAATGATTTGGTAGAGTGAGTACTACACATAGTATATTTTATTAAAAAGGGAGTGCCTGGAAGGAAAACAGAATGCTGTTTGGGTCTCTGTTCTGCCTGCTGCAGAAACTGCTGGAAGGAGGGAGACAGTTTTCCCTCAGAGCAGCTGGAGAAGAGCTGAGCAGAGGAGCAATGAAAGAGACCTTGGAGAGGTCTGCAGCACAAATGCAGGAGGAGAATGGACTGTGCTAGGAAAAGACCCCACAGCAGAGGGCTTGACAAGGAGGAAGGATCCCTTGTGAACGGTGTTGAATTTGTGCATCACTGAATACTGGTTGGAAAGAATGAAGAAGGAGAAAACCACTTGGTGGGTACACTTGATAAAGGAAAGTAATTTTCATACTCTTTTACTTAGTCTCAGGATGAAACATTGGCTTGTTCTATCTTTGTATTTATGCATGCTCATATAAACTTGGGGAATACCTCTTGGTTTAGGAGGGAGGAGGCTTTTCTAACTCAAGCTTCTGGCTGAAGAGGAGGAGGAAATAATAGCTCTACCTTCAGGACTGCAGTCTGACTCTCAGTCTGTCCAACCCAGCACACAGACATAAAAGTCACCTCCTTACTGCTACTCACACTGCTCTGGAGTGTACATCCAAGAGCTGTATTAGTCTCCTTCCCCTGCAGCGCTGCACCAGGAGCTCACTACGCACTGTGCATTTCTGTTGCCTCTGCTCATTTGCAGACTCACCGCTTTTCCATTTTTTAAGAACTGCACACATTTCTTGTTCCTCAATGCACATCTTTCAGTCTGGTGTATTAAAACACATTTTGTTTGAAGAAATCCCACTTGCCAGGCAGTGAAGTGCTTCATAAATGCCCCGACTTCATTCTCATTACCATGATGTCAATCTTCATAGCATCTACAGGATTAGCAGCAGGATTTGTATTCTCAGTCACTAACAGAAATGTTCACAAATCTTTCCAGTGTAGATATCTGCACTGTAGCCACTTAAATTTGTCTGAATCTCCAACTGAATTCCATCTCAGTTATCTACAGGTTTCATCTTCATGGGTTTACTCTCCAAGAAGCATTAGAAAGAACCTGTCTGTGCTTGGCAAGCACCTTCCACTTCCACAGGACTGAGCATACTACTCTAGATCTGCCTAGACATGATTAGTTAGAATGTGAATCATATTCTTCAGCATTGTTTCATTCTAGTATAGTACTAACTGCAGGGGAGTCCTTGTGGCAAGGACGGACTTCCATCTGGGTTACAAGAGACAATGTGCTCTGAAAGCATTAAAAAGTTAAAGGTTGATCTGAACTAAGTATAGATATATGAGATTTTATTAATAGGTAAACTTCTCATCTCTCCCCATTTCCCAAGAGTTCACACACCTAGGGACTGAAGAATAAAATAATTTGTGGAAAAATAATTGGGCAATTACAAACCAGAGAATGTCAAAACAAATTTGCAAGCTGAGGGCTGACTGCCTGGGTAGCATGTATGCTGAGAAAGGCCTGTGGATCCTACTGGACAGTAGTTAAAAATCAGCCAGCAGTGCACCCTGGCATCAATAAAGACTAACAGCTTCCTGGCCTATATCAACAGGAGCATTACCAGGAGATCAAGAGAAGTTATTATTCCCCTTTATTTGGTGCTTATTAGATTGCATTTGGAATACTGTTTCCTGTTTCAGGCATCAGTACAAGAAAGAAACTGGAACAGGTTCAGAGGAGGTCATCGAGATGGTCAGGAACTGGAGCACTATGAGGAGAGGCTGAGGGAGCTACGCTTGTTGAGCTTGGAGAAGGGATGGCTTCAGAGGGACTCAACAGCAGTCCCCAGTACCTACATGGGACCTACAATCCTGCTGCAGATTCCCAGCTTTTCTTCTGCCTTTTTGACAAAGTTTTCCTCTTCCTTCTGGGGGAAAAAAAAGAATCCTTGCAGCTTTTTTTCCTTGGAAACTCTGTCTCCTCTCATTGACCTTCAGTGCCACCCTGGACAACTTCTTTCTTCTGACCAGCTCAGCAAAGCAAAGGGAGGAGGTGGGTGTGGGGTTGTCTTTGATATTGGATATCACAGGAAGGAAGATCACTGAATTTTTGTTGTTTCTTTGTTTTTTTCCTTGCTGTGCATTCTCCAGTTCTCCTCTGTGGCTTCTCAATCACAAACACACCTGATGAAGACAGCATTAAGTGCTTTATACTTTGGGAAGGAAGAAGGGAGAAAGTAATTCTAAAGTTGTTCTCACAGTTGTATACAACTTTGCTTCACACTGTGCTGTTACAAAAAGGTAGGACCCTCTTGCCATCTCGCGGTGACAAAGGTAAGAGTACTCCTAGGCCACTGAGAAGCCCATCCATCTTGGCCATGAGGATGATTGATAAATAGAGTAATGATTGCAGAAGAACCACTGAGAGACAGGTTAGAATGACCATGTGGGGTACATGATCTACCTGAAAATGTGATGGTTTGCTTAGAGTTCCTCTTGAATAACACTCAAGCCAATACAGAAAGGCTAAGGTTGGTATATATGTGTATCAGCATTGTCTGTCATTGCAATTCTTACCTGGGTTTCCCAGCTAAAGGCTATTTTTCTGCAAAGAAAGAAAATTGTATTCCTCTCATGTTCTTAAGATCTGGATTGCCTCCAGAAATGCTAATAATGACTCTGCAAAGAAAGACACTGAGATATATATATATATATGCCTGTACATACGTAAACATGTTTAATATAGGTGGAAAAAGAAGGAGAGACATCTTTACTGCCAAGTCATCTACACTTGGTGAAATTGCTTAACTCTAAGAACCTATGGAAGTTAAAACTTGAGGTACAGTAGATAACTGGTTGCATTAATAAACTGGTTGCACTTCTCTTAATTACCTAATTTAATTCTTGGAATCTATCTATGAAGCAAGGTTGGACTGGGGGGAAATGTGAGCTGGGAGGGGCCTGAAAGATATGATTTTCCCTTTACTTGGGGTCTTTGGCAGTGGCTTCATAGATATGTAGGTTTCAACTGAAATTGTATAAAAATCTGATCAAGAGAAAGAAATCTGGGCTTAGGTTACTGCTTGCAGGTGTCTACAAGGGAACTGGAAATCTAACAGGCGTTTAAGATACAGTGTGGGAAAATAACAGAAGATTGGCGAGGAGGATTGTAAACACACTCAAGTGACTTGCAGCTGGGGTGTCGAAAAACACATATTTCATGCTAATTGTTGTTTGGCCTTGTGTGTTGGACAAGTAGAACATCTGTGTTTAGATAACATAGGCCTGTGGTAGACTTGGAGGCACCCTATCGAACACGCTTGAGATTCCTGCCCTGCTGTGGGAAAGATCAAAGTACAGCGGTAAAATACTCTTGCGTGAATCCCCGATATACAGGCGAAAACAGCAGGTTCAGTGATCCTCTAGCAAGGACTGAGCTCTGCAGTGCCTGCGTCCCCACTTGTGTGCTTCTGCTGGGGTGCTGCTTCAGGGATCCCCTGGTTGGTGAAGTAACAAAAATAAATTTATTCTTTGCATTTCATCCATGGTTTTGTGGTTGTTCCTGCATCCTGCCTGTGCTGGCTCACACATACACCTTTGCCTAAACGTGAATGTGTAGTACCACCTAGGAATCTCAGCTGCCCTCCTGTTGTTATTTCAAAAGGCAACAGCTCTCCTCTAGGTCTTATGCCATATCTGCTAGTCCCATGCAGATATCTGAGATACCTGCCACAATCTAAAATTACCATTTGACAACGCTCAACTGAATTTTGTACAATTTTTCCTACAGAAACAGCTTTGAGTTTTGATTCGGTTTCCCAAATGTAGGTGTTAACATCATTTGAGATGCCCCCAGGTTCCTATTCCAGAAGGCCCCATGTTTTCTGTAGGTTTCTTTGTCATACCTTCAGGAGACCTGTGATCTTCTGAAACAGCAACTGGGGACAGCCTGTTTACCTGAGGGCATCTCCAGTGGCAGTAAGAGCCCACCTGTAGCATATTTGCCTCTGGTAGCACTGCACGAGTGTGATCTCAGATACATCATCTGAAAGCGCAGCAGAATTACAGCAAGGATAACACGAAAAGGGATTTAAATGTTGAATTGGTATATACAGAATGATAGGTGATTTCTGAGGATATGCTAAGAAAATTTGGTTTTAGGGGAACAGAAAGCTTTCAGAGAAATTTCACCTGTTTTAGCTGATTACTGTCTTCCTGCACTGTGAGTTAGAAAGATTGCCATCCTTACTGTGCACAGCAGAATAACATTCAGGTTTCAGTCATCAGATCCCCCAAAGACTTCCCAATTTAACTGGAAAATCTGACTGTTGTCAGGCTTGTGTTTGAGTTTTTTGTATGAGTTGAAGCACTACTTACCTTTGCAGTGAAGTCATATCCCATCATCTCTGACAGATTTTTCTGAGGACCACTGGGAATAAGATTAGGAAAGTCTGTCTCCAAGAAAGAATAGGCTCTACTAACACCTTATACAAAAATTTGCACAGATTTCATACTGGAATTCTGTCTCAGTGTGTTTTTCTTTGTATGAAAGAGCGTGGGGAGAGTGTAGGACTTACTCTCCAACGCTATCTGCGTATTCACTAATGGAAACAATACATGCCATTTTGAGTAATGTAATAACCTATTTCCCTGCTGGATCTAAGTAAAATAGAAGAATGGATGAACTGTGGTTCATAGAATATACCAATTACTAGCAACTTCCCACTCAAAATCAAAGAGTTAAAACTAGTCCAAGTCCAACTATTCCTCAGGAAAGACAGAGAGACAGGAACCACAATATTCCAGAAATATAGAGATTTCTTCAATAGAGAAAGCAGCAACACAGAAAGAGCACTGATTTATAGAAATATCCAACATAAGTAATGAAGTAGGTGAACTCGAGAAGCAGAGTCAACTGAAAATGCCTAGCAGGTTCTGAGAAACGATTCAGAGGTGGAATCAGGGATTGATAATTAAGTGCTGTAGTACAATAATCAGTTTTGGGGTTTGGGTTTGTTGGTTGTTTGGGGGGTTTTTTTGACCACCATTCAGAATACATATAATTGTGCAAATAATAACTCGCAGTTTAATATTCCAGACTGTGGCTCAGCCAGAACTATCACTGAAGCACCTTTGAAATTCAAGCCATTCTCCTGATATGTATCAAACTGAAACTGCTAAAATTAATATGAAATTGCTTGCATAATTCTTTCCTTTAATCTATATATCTCCCAGCATTTCATATCACTTGCTGACTTACTTTTCTTCCTTCTTTATTTTTTCCAAGAACTTGTGTTCATCAGTTTGAATACACAAATATTCTCTTGTTGTTTCTCCAGACACATCCCTTCACTTGTTAATAGATTCAAATGCTTGTGCTCCTGATGGTTTTTGTTTGCTTGTGATTCAGTCACAGAAATCCATGTGTAGCAAGGAGTCTGAACAGAGCATGCAGCTGTTTGCCAGGCAGATAAACTGACATATCATAATTTTGTGCTTTTGATTTAATAGCCATGTGGATACCATGGCTTTATAAACAAACACTCTAAGGGCTCGAAGTAAATTACACTATTGACTTTCCCTTTTTTTTCTTTTTTTTTCCCCCCTTTCTTTTTTCTGTAGACATATTTGTGGACTTTGGAACAACCTAATGCTGTAGCAATACTATAACTTTCAATTTGCACAGGGTGCTTTTACTGTAAGACTTGGTAGTGTTTCTTCTTTATACCATGGCTGAAATGTGCTAGAAGCTTTACAAGCAAATAAACAAAATCTAACCTTGGCTGTTAAACTGGAATCAGTCCCGTACATAATCACTCTGAGCGTATAATAATAGTCCATAATTGCACTGTCTTGTTGGTAGGGTTTAAGTGACAGCAGACTGAATCCTGATTTGGTTACTCTAGACTGTGGTGGTGTAACTAAGAGCAGAATTCTACTCTCGGGCTTGAGAGTTTAGAAATATGCCAAGCCCCTGGCTTTTTCAGTAATTCTTATGGATTTATTTATCTTAACGGAAAATACAGTTTACAAATTGATTTTGTTGCAGCTGCATGGCAAACATTTTATATACAAGAAAATAGTCTAAATGCTAGCTGACAACGAAAAGAGAAGTTACAAACCTGTATTGGGAAGTATCAAAATGCTCCCCAAAAGTAACCCCTTTGCACCTCGGGCTTGGGTGAAAGAGGGCCCTGTACAAAACAGTCTTCACATTGTGCATCAGTACTAAGCACAGGAATAGGCTGTATATGAAATTGTAGGTATATCAGCATTGCTTGGTCTTTGTGACCACAACTGTGTTCCTCTATTTGGTGATCCAAGGGCTATCAGTAAGGACTGGGTCATGTCCCTGGCCTCCCTCCTTTTTGCAATGCCCCTTTCACTTCGTAAGTAATATCTCCCATACATATGATTCTGTGAGATTCTCAAGATATGACCAAATTCCAGCATATAGGAGGTCTGAATTTAACAGTCCAAAGTTCTGATTTCTTGAGCGGGATAACCTTGTATTATCCTGGCATACCATCATTCAACTCAAGAGGATGCAGATTTGAGGAGAAGTCTAAAGACATGCACCGCTTCCACGGTTAAATTTATAACCTGTAGGAACTCGCTGCAATGCCATGTTATTTCTAGAAACACTGGCAAGGGATACAATTAAAAAACAATAAGAAGCAACATGTGATGGCTTTTGCTGAGTTTTGCTTTGTGTTTTTTAGATTCGTCCAAAGATGAAACCAGAATGAAATTATGTTTCCTAACCAAATCAACAAAAAGGTTTTTTCTTGAAGGAGTCTGTCTGCTGATCCGTCTCTAACTGTAACCACATCTTCAAATGGCAAGCACAAGAGGTGGTAATTTGCTCTCTCAGCTTCCTTTCATGCAATTTTTCAGCACCAATAGGGGAGTAAATATTGCCTGTTAATGTATGGTGTATCAGTCCCTCCATCTCCACTCAAGCACAATCAGAAAAAATAATTACTGATGCAGTATGGTAACAGAGCTGTGCTGTGTCTCACACCGAGTAATTGTTTAAATATCTCCAAACAGTAAGAACTCTCTCCAGAAAGCATCAGAAAATTGTAGTCTCACTGTGAAAACTGAGCACACAATTTTCTGTAATTTTATCAGCTCGTCGGTCTCAACAGTAAATGAACATTGGCACCGAGTTGTCCCCAGTCCTTTAGGGTTATATTCTGTCTCTAGATGTTTCAGCTCCCTATTCCTCCTCACTGAGAGTTGCATGCCTGAATACTACAGAAGTCACAGTGGCTAATAGTAAGACAACTGTTCTTCATGTCTAGAGAGGGAAAATGAAGGTAGAGCTTTGAGGGTACTATATCTCTGCTCATTTAGAAGGAGTGTATGGTTGTTATTAGAATCATAGAATCATAGAATCATTAAGGTTGGAAGAGACCTCCAAGATCATCGAGTCCAACCGTCATCTCAACACCACCATGCCCACTAAACCATGTCCCTAAGCGCCTCATCTACCCGTCTTTTAAATACTTCCAGGGATGGTGACTCC
>NW_008824437.1:1487327-1523420 GCF_000699105.1 Pygoscelis adeliae | reverse complement strand
CTTGGGAGAAGAGACCGACCCCCACCTCGCTACAACCTCCTTTCAGGTAGTTGTAGAGAGCAATGAGGTCTCCCCTCAGCCTCCTTTTCTCCAGGCTAAACAACCCCAGCTCCCTCAGCCGCTCCTCAGAAGACTTGTTCTCCAGACCCCTCACCAGCCTCGTTGCCCTTCTCTGGACATGCTACAGCACCTCAACATCCTTCTTGTAGTGAGGGGCCCAAAACTGAATACAGTATTCGAGGTGCGGCCTCACCAGTGCTGAGTACAGGGGCACGATCACTTCCCTGCTCCTGCTGGCCACTCTGTTTCTGATACAGGCCAGGATGCCATTGGCCTTCTTGGCCGCCTGGGCACACTGCCGACTCATGTTCAGCCGGCTGTCGACCAACACCCCCAGGTCCTTTTCCGCCAGGCAGCTTTCCAGCCACTCTTCCCCAAGCCTGTAGCGCTGCATGGGGTTGTTGTGGCCCAAGTGCAGGACCTGGCACTTGGCCTTGTTGAATCTCATACAGTTGGCCTCGGCCCATAAAGTGCCTTATTTTGAAGGCACAAGGGTGGTGTCACTCCTCTGTCTGAAGGGGCTGCCTAACTTTTCAAGGAAATACAGGATTTCAAAGAAATCCAGAAATACCAGTTCAATCTGTTGTAGATTAAATCAATGCCTTAGAAATGTCGGGGCTTAAACTCGTTATATAATTGATGAAAAGAGTTGGACGCCTCCACTGTATGACTCAGAGCACCCAATTTAGGAAAAGCCACACATACATCCAGGTCTCCTGAAGCTCAGACAACTTTAAGGCTAAGACAACTTTGTCAAGTCCCTGAAGCTAAGCAGAGTGAATATCCCAACTCTCATCTTCCTCTCAAGTTCAAGACCTCCTTACATCAGCCAAGCAATCACAGAAAGTTACTCTTGTAAATAAGGATTTACCTGACCTCTTCCAAAGCATGGATAGACATCTATTCTGACCATGGTCATCCAACAATTTTTTACGACTGATAAGATATAGGTACAATTCCAAAAGCTGGACTTCCTTGAAATACTAGTAAGCACCCAAAGGATGATGATTTATTCAGGGCTGGATCTGCCTCAGTCAAGCAAACAATTAAAGCACACTTTTAATGTGAGTAAGATGCTGTTGCAGTGAAAGGAACTGTACAGCCTCCAGTTAAAACTTTTTAACTGCTAGGTCCAGCTTAGAGCTCAGCATTTCTCTAGATTCGACTAGTAATTGACTTTCTAGACTAAAACCTGCATCAGTTCATGCCACTGAAATACCATTTAGGCTTGGATGGAACCTTGTGTAAATTACCTCCTACACAGCAGCACAGAGCCAGTGAGGAGTGCTCTAGCCACTGGTTTGGTTCCTTCAGGAATGCACATTTATGCATTGGGGAAAGAAGGGAGATATCAAGTGATTATAGGATCAAATTCAGTTGATGAGCAGGATTTAAACTTTAAAAATCCAGCTCAGTCTTCATGGAAGTGGGAGAAAAGCACCTAAAGATCATACATATGTCTGAGGAGTTGTACACCCGGGCTGGGGATGACCATGCCATGATTCAAAAGACTTGTAGGAATTATCTTGGGAATCGGTTGTTCCCATTGGGAACTGGAGAAGGTACAAATCTAAGGGGAAGCTCCCCAGTTATTGAGCTGCAACTGTCTATTCTTCCAAGGGAGTGCACAGGGCATGGGACATGGCATTGCCCTGGCTCCAGACATTGCATACAATGGCACCACACAGTAACAAAGCCTTGAGCCTAATGCTGCTCATTTCCTTTGTACAACTTTATACCATTAGTTCATTTTTCTGTGTTCCTCTCAAGTATCTATACTGGTTCGTGAATATCTATACTTCAGCAATAGCAGTAAATAACTAAATCTGCACAAGAATGAAGAGTTTATGGAGTTGTAAGGGACGAGGCCCGCGTGGCTGTGCTGTAAGCACAAACAATGCCCCAGGGAAAGCTCCAGAAGCCAGCCATGGGGAGGGACCTGGTGTCACTCTCCTTGACTTACTAATGCCTCAACCACTCCTGGAGCTGGGGTGAGAGAAGACTCTAGAAACCTTGGGCTGGAGCCAATAAATAAGGGCGCACATGAGCCTCCAGGGGCACTCTCCACACCGACACCCCCAGTAGGCAGGTCCGACGCTGGATCCGGGATTGGTGATTTCTTTATCTCTCTCTACCTCTCTCCTGCTTCCCAGCTCTCTCTTTCTCTTTCTCTCTCCTCCTTCTCCTTCTTGCTCTCTGCTTTTGATGTTGTTAAGTAATACAAGGCCTACCTCAACTCCTCACAAAGCCGCTTAGCTTGTATTATATATTAAGACATAGAGGGTTGATGTTTATAGAAGTGTTCGTGCCATTAAAGTTGGAGTTTGTTTTTGGACCTTGAGTGTTATTTCACCTTAATCCACACTGAGGGGATTTGCGAACCTCAGTCACTCTACCCTTCTCCTAGGTGGAACGTAACAGGAGTCAATTTAGTCATGTGAATTATTCACATATATGATGAAAGGAGAAAATGAGCTAGTTGGTTTTAAGTCCATAATACTAAGGATAACAGCAAACGTTTAGCTTTAAACATGCATTTTCCTGAATTAAGGTTCACTCTGTCTGTTATCAAGATGACATTAAAAGTGGCCATGGGTATTTGAGAGCTTTACCACCAGATCAATTTAGATTACTTTCTGTAGTTGAAGAAGTGTGAGAATTTCTGAGATAGCCACACATTTTGTGTATCTGTCTTTGCATGCCATATACACATCTGCCTGCATGAAATAAAATTTGAATCAGCAGCCACACAACTTACTCCAAACCTGCATTTTCATCACCAGAATAAGGAACACTGAAGCATCCTGTTTCTTGCTGATTCCAAGCAGTATAGATAACAGCTATTTGCTTTGTCTTTAAAGAGATTATAGTTTTTAATTTCTCCTGGAGCAGTGTCATATATCTATTAAACATAGAGCCTAGGTGCTTATTCTACAGAAAATGAAAAATGAACCATTAGATTGTTCTGGGAGTTTTCACTGTATTTGCCATATCCACAAAATAAATAAATAAATACACGAAGGACAGAAAGTGTAGTGATGAGACAGCTACTTGTACTACAAAATTAGTTCTTTCAGTCCCAGTGAATAGCCTCTTTACAGGAGTAGTTTATTTCCATCTCCTCATCTTCATGAAATGAATCTGTAGTGAAAAGCAATTACAGTGAATATTTCCCTATTCCCAGTGCCTCTAGATGTACGTATATTAATTTGATGAAGTTACATTAGTTAATATATAGTTTTTTCTCATGTATTTTCTTGTATATATGTCTGTGTGCCTGTGAGTATGTGTGTTTGTGTATGAAAATTCCCCAGACAGGGACAGATTTGACTACCAGGATGATTGCCACTGACAGCAATTGGGAAAGCAGTTGCAAAGACATCTAGTCCCATCTCTGAGACTGCAATGACTGCTCTCCATGGAATTAGACTGGGAATGCTGGCATTTCCATCCTGGCCATCACAGAACTACTCAGGAGATAAAAACATATCATTTAAACCAGCCTCATGGTTCTGAGGATGCTGTTGTCTCAAGGTGTCCCTGAAGAGGGCCTATTACTGCAGCAGCTGCTAAAGGAAGAGATTTTACACAGTGGATGCAGATTAAGTTAAATTTAAGAATCCTCTAAGGATTTACCGAAAGCAGCTTGATTGAAACTGCATGGAGGGACAATTATGCATAAATGCTTAAATTTGGTCTCTCATCAGGAGGACCACAGAGTAAGATGTGGCATTAGGAAAAGAAAGGTTTAACTTACAAATGCTAAATGAGCATGAAGGTAGTGAATATTTCCCTGACTTTCTTGAACATTTAACTTCAAATCTATGTGGTTCAAACAGAGGTTTTTAAGTGTACTACCAAAGCATCCAGGCTCATATGACCCCAATGTAAAAGGTATGTGTGGCTTCCATCTTATCTCAGCAATAACATTAAAAGTAATTGTTGAAGGCATCTAAATTGACTGAAGGGGTAGAGGATTCATATATGACTGTAGTCCTACAGATCTTATAGGCAGTTGGGTATAAAATACAAAAATTTCTAAATGCCCCTATGGGAAGAAAAGGTTTGGTCAGAGTTCATACCTCTTTAGTCACCAGAAAATGCAAGTAAAGTGTGTAAGAGAACCAATATTTTAGATTATGTTGTATGAGGCGGCATTACTTTTCCTTGAGCAAGGCTGTTGAGTGAAAATGCTGAAGAAAAAAAACAGGAGAAGGATGTGACCTCTCCTATCATTTACCTCATCAACATTTACGAAACATACTAGAAAGGGGTTTTCTAAGTCCTATGGGAGGTCTAGAAATGTCAAAAAGAAATGTTCCCCCAGGAATAGCACTGACAAGGATTTGCTTAGATTAGGAAATGCTGCCAGGGCTCAGTCACTTGAGTAGCCCATGTCCCTGATCTAATCTTCAGAGCTTTTTTACTCCTCAATAGCATAAGAGTATCTCACTTCTACTATCTGCTCTTTCACCGGATTTGGGAACTCCCTTCTCTGGAGGTAGGTTGACTCATCCTCAAGCATCCTCACCTCACTGTGTTCTGCAGATCAAAAGCAAAACTTTTCTTGTCTGCAGTCAGGCAAATCTAACAGAGAAGCAGAGTTCACAAAGACAATTACTTTCTTACAAGTTTCACAAAACCAGCAATCTGAGTAGAGAAGGCAGTTCAAATGTTCATAACTTCTGTTTCTAAAAACTTTCATGTGCTAACTTCTGTAATCAAACATGGCAGCCTTCATTTCACCATCAAACTCTACATTAAGAGATTGAAAGTTATGAGAAGAAACTCTTTATAGTTAAACAGTTGATCAGCTGAGAAACACAAGTCCATAGAAACCAGGCTTCATTAACTCTGCATCTCACAAACTACTGGAGTTCAGTTTGCTTGATTTTTTTTTTTTTTTTTTTAAGCAGCATTACTAGAGCATGATGTTTCTTCATTTTGCTTTTGTCTATTTTTTCTGGTGAATGTGGTTAAAAAAATAGGAATAATAAAGAAAAAAGAAGTTAGAAAGAATAAGGGAAAGGAATTTCCATTCTCCTGTGAGAAAAGCTGACAACTGATGGCCATTTATTTCTGATAATTTTGTTGTTTGTTGTTAAATATAACGCTTTTTAAATCAGCTGTCATGGAGCCCACTCTACCTCCACGCAGCTGCCAAAAATATTCCTGTTCGATCTGCTTTTGCGTATTTTGGATGTTTGTTCTAACCCACCAATTTTCCTTCACGAAGCTATGCATTGGAAGTATTTTGCAAAAACTCCTGAGGAAAAGAGGGGCATTTGAGACTTGATTTTTGTTGTTTATTTGTTGGGGGCGAGGGTGTCAGAGACAGAGCAGAGAATTGCTCATTTTTTCTTAAGCACACTCTCTGAAATGACTGTCCTTTTCATATAAGGCAGCCACACACAGGGGGAAGTGACAGAAAGTGCAGAATTAATCCCACTGGAGTCCAGCCAAGAGCCAGCTGTATAGTAGGTTCTGTACCTGGGAAATGCCAGATGTCTATACATTCAGGAGTGCAGAAATTACCATCGAAATTACATGTTTGTCCAGCTAAACAGCTCAGAGGCAGAACTGACAATCTCAGGGGGTTATTATTAGATGCATAGAGTGGTTCCAGCTCCAGCTAGGGGAACCCAAAGCATCTGTGCAAATCGTCTCTGTACAGACTGGTCCCTTTGTCCCTGACTCCAAAGGACTTGCACACAGCCCAAATCTGTTGCAATTTAGCTCTCCGTTTTTTTTGACCCACTTCTTTCTAAAAACTCAGCAGGTGTGATGGCGGGAAAAGCTGAAACTAACAGCACCATCTATTGGGTATATGACATTATTGCCTAACAGAGCTAATTTTGAGCATTAATGAATAGAGAAAATAAACAAGAGCAACAGATCCTCAGGGGTATAGGATGTTCAAAGTCTCTTTCCCGTAGGCTGGGATTTTTTTCAAGGGAATCTGAAATACAAAAGGAAACTAATTTATCTCTGTTATTTCTCTGAGAACAGCCTGGACTATTCAGCATTGCTGCATTTTGGCCTATTATTCTTGTTGGGACTAGCAATACAGATCAAAATGACTTTTGAAAATGGGGAATGAACAGCTAGGTCAGGTGCATTCAAAAATTTGCTTTCAAACCCAGGTTGCTTCAAAAATGAAGCAAACAAACAAACTAAAAACAAGCAAAACCAATCAGAAGTTGTCTCTATCGTATGGTCTTGATCTAGTTCTCTTAGAAAGGTGAGGAAGCTGAGAAAAAATAAAAGCTATTTACAATGAAAAAAATCTTGGAAGCACTGGACTCCATGCTCCTCTTATCTCGGTTTGCAGCATGAGCTTGGGAGGTTTCTTGAAGGAGAAGCGCAGACATCTGTTTTCAAAAGAGGCTTTTTGTTCGCATTTTTTAGTCTTAGATCATAAGTGTCTCTTAGCCAGAAGGCCATGGGTAGGCATAAATTGAAGCAGTGGAGAAGGAGTGTTGATGGTTGTTAAATACTCATTACTGGTCAGTTGACTGTCTCAAAAATGCAGTTCTGTGAACTTCCTTACAAGGGGCTTTGCAGATATCAGAATATTTTTCTCAGTGCATATTCATACATGTAAAAGTTGTTGCTCCACTAGGCTTTTTTTTGCAGCAGTCTATTTGTGTGGTAAAAGCCTGTCTTCATCAAAATAAGTCACTGAGCATTTTATTCCCTGTTGGTGCCATCTGAGATGCAGACCTGGAAATGCAGACTGACTTCTGCCATCTCAAACCATTTCACTGAAAGGCATGATTCTTCCCATCGCACCCACCAAACTCACTATGCCAGCAATTTGCTGTGATTTCAACCCTACCACAATGAGACAAAACCAAATTTATTTTATAAGCCGTTTCTAAATGTTAATGCTATTATGACACTTGAGATATAGTAGTGTAGCTGCAGAAGAAACCAACAAAAAACTGTAGTGTTGTGCCTAACATGAAATTGCACAATCCAAATTAAATTCACATCTGCCTTTGGCTAGAGGCAAAATACTAGAGCAGAAAAATGAGATCTGAGAAAGCTATGATGCTGCACTGGCAGACAAGAGCTTCTTCTGGAGGAGATGACGCATCTTCTGAACTTATAGAAAAGCACCAGTTTTCTGACAAAGTGAATGAGGACACAGATCAGTTTGTTTTTGTTCAGGCTTCTGGAAAAATATATTTTATAGTCTCTCATTTAGTTCTTCTTACCTCTAAAATGAAAACAATCAACTGTTAAGTCCTTACATTAGTACCAAAACATCTCTCATCCTGGCTTCCTTTTGAAGGTTCTCTAGAAGAACACCCAGCCCTCCCTTGTTTCTGCCCAAAGAGCTTGTGATTTAAAGAACAATCAGGTTGCCTTCCTCTTTCCCAATTCAAAACCAGATAGCTGTCTCAATTACAACGAAGTGTATTGTAATGTAGGGAGGTTACACTTTGCCATTGCACATCTGCTTGGGGGATGCAGTATAGATGCAGTATAGATGGCTGCAGCATTATAAACTGATTCCCTTCAGGGCTATCTGATGACCCTTCTGAAGAGTCTCCCACCTGCACAGGGCCAGAGCCTGGGGCAAATACAGAGGACACTGGACGCCAGCTATAGGACTCTTGAAATGGGACACTGGGCTCGGTCAATCATATCCTAAGACAGCACTGACTTCCAAATTGAGAGCAGGCTGGAGTACCGGAGTCATAGAGGAGGTGATCATTCATGTAGCATCATGCTTGTTCTTTCTGTTTTGTTTTTGTTTTGTTGTTTCCATGGAAGTTACTGTCATTTGCTGTAATCAGTTTAACTTTCCTCTTTCCCGGATTTCAAGGCAGGAAATTATACTAACACCCCTTGGAGAGGGTGATGTGATTTTCACTCTACAGTCCTCAGTCTTTCTCCCAGATTCAACTTCCTTCACAGCGGAAATTGATGCTGAAGTGATATTTTAGTGATTTAAATAGTATCAGATGGGTTTTGCTGGAGAAAAAAAAATCACAAGTAGCAATTTACCCTGTACAAGAAAAAATCTGTTCTGTGTAAACAATAGCTTATTTCAGGATTTTATATAAACTGATGTCTGGTTAAAAGGATTTCCCAGGTGGCCATGGTGAATGTAGCTCCTTCCATTAGCACTCCTGGTGTGGTGGGAGAGCTTTTTGTAACATGAGAGTGACATGCATTTTGTTGGATCACCTCTTTTCCATCCATACCTGCATGGCATCTCACCCTGACAGGGCTAACAAGTGTTAAAAGGAATTAACATTTTTTAATATTAGTTGGAGTAGGTGTCTATAGCAGAATCTGTCACTGCACACAAGCATGGAGCTTTCCTTAACAAACACCAAAAACTCAGTGACAAGATAAAATCAAGCTTCTACTTTGGAAAAGCTTTAAAAATCCTTTTGAGAAATGTTGTCATTCAACTAAGCTTTAAGCAAAGAGCTTCCCATCCTGGGGAAGACGATAAGGGCGACATGAGGGAGTCATGCAGGTGTCCTGGTTTCAGCAGGGATAGAGTTAATTTCCTTCCTAGTAGCTGGTACAATGCTGTGTTTTGCATTTAGGATGGGAACAAAATTGATAAGGCACCGATGTTTTAGTTGTTGCTAGGTAATGCTTACACTAGTCAAGGACTTTTCAGCTTCCCATGCTCTACCAACTGAGAAGGCTGGAGGTGCACAAGAAGCTGGGAGGGGGCTCAGCCAGGACAGCTGACCCAAACTGGCCAAAGGGACATTCCATACCATGTGACATCATGCTCAGTACATAAACGGGGGGAAAGCTGGCTGGGGGGGCCCACTGCTCAGGGACTGGCTGGGCATCGGTCGGCGGGTTGTGAGCAATTGCACTGTGCATCATTTGCTTTGTGTATTATTATTATTGTTGTAATTATTATTATTACATTATTATCATTGCTATTATTATTTTATTTCAATTATTAAACTGTTTTTATCTCAACCCACGAGTTTTTTCTCACTTCTGCTCTTCCAATTCTCTCCCCCATCCCACCAGGGGGGAGCGGGAAGGAGTGAGCAAGCGGCTGTGTGGTGCTCAGTTGCCAACTGAGGTTAAACCACAACAGCGGATTACTGAGACATATGCTTGTTTCTACCTCCTGAAGAATGACCCTGCACTTCTCCCAGTCCTCCCACAATACCTGTTGATTTTGTATTTACCAAGGAGCTGCTTGCTGTCAATCCATTCATGAATCCAACAGGGAATGTTTGGGCCAGAATTATAAAGTCAGAGTGACCTTTCAGATCTTTGGTGGTGGTCTTGATCCCACCTAAAACTATTTCTGTTCATTGGAAAGTATGAAACAACTCTAATGGCCAAAACCTGTGGTCCTGGGAAGCCCAAATGATGTACTGAGCAGAGCACTCATCAAGAAACCATTCAATAGGAACATTATCATGCTCTAAAAGTGCCTACGTTATATGCTTAACCCCTGGATTTTGAGGGGGAGGAATTGGTCTCTGAAACAGATCTGTAGTTATGGTGGACGTGTCCTAATGCTCAGCTACAGCTCATTGTCCCTTGTGACCTTGAAGTCTCACTGAAACCCTGAAGTTTAGACATAGATAACATCTCTGTTACAGCAATAGAAGGGGGAGTGTGTGTATTGTAGCGTGTGAGAAAACTGTCCTTGTCTAGGCCTGCCAGCAGCACAGCCCATGCCTGAGGCCGGAAATAAAAAACAAGAAGAGAGGGGTCCTCCTTATCCTTCTTCCCTTTCCCAGCTCCAGCATCAATCCTTATTCAGAGATGATCCTGGAACAAGGAAATGGGGAGAAGGACAAGGAGGAAGACTGAAGCCAAGCCAGGGTCTTGTCTCTGCCTCCAAAAACCTCTCAGCAATGCTGGGTAAGAAGAGTAGGCAACTTAACTGGGGCCCCAAGGATTCAAGCCTGACCTTAAAATCCTCTATGAACATTACAGTTAGAGCAATGCTCCACTGAGCACCTCACAGCCTCTTTTGGTCCTTACATGACTCTCTTAGTCAGGTTCTTTGTTAATGCCATTGCCTTAATTCATCTATCAAACATGCTGGATTTCAAGCCATCTGCTGGCCATGCGAATGTCTTCTGTGCCTCTGACGTAGGTACCATCCTTTAAAATGGTGCCTTTAGCAAAGCTATTCTCCAATTTTTAACCCTATCTTTAACCCAGTTGGACAATGACTTACTTGATCTAGTCCTCTTCTGGCCTTTGAGGTCTCTGCCTTTCACGGTGCTATTGATACTGCTTATTTGAATGGCATCTGCCCTCAATGATCCTACCATGCTCTCTTTTATTAAATCTGCCATCACTTTCATTCTGCTGTTTTCAGGTGTTCATTTTCTTTCAGCTTTGTCCAAATATTAGATTCCCCCTGACATGGAGTTAGCCCATAGGATACACATCAGCAACTGTCAGTCCTGATCTAGATGGTGGCTCAAAGATGCCTCCAAATCAAGGGAAATCTGTATGTATTCACCGATGTGCTGCAGCTCCATTCTCAAACTCCTGCGCAATGTTTTCATTATTCTGGTGAATAGGTGAAAAATAATCACCAATGACTGGTTTTGGTGGCGAACCATAAACAATATTATCTGAAAGCCATTATAGGATATCTGAGTCACAGCTACACTGTTCTGTGACGCTCTCTGCTTGTCTTAAACTAATCAATATGGTGTTCATAAACCCCGAAGGAGCTCACTGGTTTTCCCAGTATGCCTCAAAGGCAAAGTGTGTGGAAACCTGTTCCCTTTTCCAACACCGTTATAGTCTTAATAAGATGTTCAAGTAGGAGAACAGAAAAGAAGAATTAAGAATCAAGTTGGACAGAGTTTACAAGTATGTTAGAGAAGTGGGGACAACATAACGAAATTGGAAATTTCAGTTAGGAAAATCTGGGATGTATGGGTTGTCCAATAGACCAAGTGCTGCAAGTAGGATTTTGGAGAGGTCCCAGTGGACTGGTGGAATTCAGGACATTTCTGGCAAGCGCAGAGATGGAATCACACTCCTTTCCCAGATGAATCACGGCAATCCAGGATTGAGGTCATCGACAACACAATCTGGGACACTCCTGGTTGGTGAATAAAACCAGTACATCTGTTCCCTGCAATAATAATCCACTAATCTCACATTAGATGTTTTATGCTATAAAAAAACCCAAACAAACAAAAAAAAAAACCACAAAAAACCCAAACAAAAAAACCCCCAAGGCTCTCAAAGTATAAGCAGTCATTTCATTTAGAAATAGAAAGGAATCTATTCAGTCATTTCTGTTCTTAAATACCCCCTAGCCAACCCATCTGATAGAATTTAAATCATTTACATACAAAGGTTTTTCAAGGTAATTGTGGATGTTGCCTATCCTGAAGGTAAAAACTATACTTTTCAACGTGGCTTCATCTCACCTTCTTCCTCTCTCCCCATCCTTCCCCTTCCCCCTCCTCATCCTTTCTCCACCATGCTATGGAAGTGGGCTCTGATTTGTCTTGTCGGAAGAGACACTGGAATGGGAGCACAATTTTCTTTTTCTTCTTTTCCTGTTAATCAATAACAACATAAGATAATGTGAAAATATGACTAAGGCAGGTTAGCTTGACTTCGGGTCTTCTCTCTTTCATGCAGACCAGGGTTTAACTAGGAGGTTTCCAAACCCTGGTCTGAAGTACAGTCTGTACTGTGGTTCCCTCTGAGGAAATGCGGGAGCGATGGTGCCTTGCGGTAGCAGAGTTTTATGTGTGTCTATGACTTGAACATGACACGTCAGTACTTTGCACTAATAGACTGGTCTAGCAACCAGCCATAACATCCCCAGAAAACTTCACATCATCCCTGTTGTATGCCTGCTCCAAAGGAGCATTAGATAGCAGATGTCCACCTGGAGTGGAAGTCCAGGCCACAGTTCAAGACTGATCCCATCCCAGCTGCTTTGTGCCTGGCCTTGCTTTGTCACACTTGTCCCAGAGCTGCCACCATCTTGGCTGAGCTGAGCATCCCTGGATGCAAGTTCCCAGCTCTGGAACTTGGATCAGTAAACTAGGCATCCCTGGCCAAATTCCCCCACAAGGAATTTCCAGTGAATTTTAAGTCAAAGATACCTTATATGCACAAGGGATGGCTTTCATGCATGCTCTTGTCAGTACTTCCTATTAGCTGACTTAGTTCTTCCCTCACTGTAGAGCAATTTTAGGCCTCTGATGCCTAGTTCGTGCATTCCCCTACATGGCAAGAAACATAAAAGTTAAGCATTTACATGGCTCAGTGAACCTCACTCCTAGAACATTAAGCGTACTGACTCTGAAAAGGTGGCTCTGATGCCTTAACATAAAAAACAGAGCACATTAAACCCTTACTTATTGCTCCAGCGGATTTTAGCATTGTGGGTGGAAATAAAAGCTTTGCTACTAGCTTAAGCATGGTGAGAAACCTCCACTGTTGCTGCACTGTATCCTCTGGGCACACTTTCTCTAGGGCTATTCCCTCCTCTTTTCCACAGGGTCTATGCCAGCCCCGTCACCATAGCATCTGGATGCCTTCCAGTAGCAGTTTAACAGCTGTCACGTGGCTGCTTTCTATCTTGTTCTCGTGCCTGAGGAAAACCAGACTGTCACCCTTGCACAAGTACCACATCTGACTTAAATCATCATTTCCCAGAAACAAGTTCACTACCCTTGTATTTAAATTAGTGTACAGGAAATTATACTCTACTAAATAAATCAGTCTTTCTTTCTTCCTCTCTCTTTCTCGCCCCCTTCCCCTCCCTCCCTCCCTCCCTCCCTCCCACTCTCCCTCTCTTCACTCCCTCCATCCTAGACGTACAGGTATGAACTGCTTTGTCTATTCTACCTGCAAAACCTGTTGTAAGCTATCAGCTGATTTTCTATAGAAAGAAACAGCCACATACTTATTGCATGTTTAGTGGTATCTGTTGCAAAGTAATTACACACAACCCTAAACAGAGAGATGCCTAAATAGAGTTCTGTTAAAAGATGCTGCAGGACTGGGATGGGACAGACATGTGGCTGTTTTTTTCCCTCTTTTTCTTTTTTTCCCCCCAAAGTCTTTCCATGAAGACTGTGAGAAAATAAACTGGTCCATTCACAGATGTAGCTGCTTTATTAAATCAATCTTCAATCAACCAGAAAAGTGAAATGTAATTCACCCTCCTAAGATAGAATTGACAGTTCAAGAAAATGTTCAGGGCTGATGACCGACCCAGGGCGTTAATGCATTCCACCTTCTGCAGTGCGCTCTTTCTTCTTGAAAGTCGCCACCCCTGACCTGACCCAATCTGAAGAAAAACATACCCAAAATCAGCCTAATCTTGAAAGCAGGCATCGCGGCTCTGATGAGGGTGACAGCTTCTTGGGGAGAAAGGTAAAACAGGCTGATTTGTCCTGCCATGTGAGCAGCACCTGCACACTCCTAAAACAACAACTGACATTAGATGTGTGGAAGGGAAAAGCAGAATTTGTTCCCTCCCTCCTCTCTCCTGGCAGGTGTCACAGCAATACAAAAGTGTCAGAAGACTTTGGCTGCAACAAGAGCAGAAAAAGGAGTGGGGAAAATCTGTCAAGGAATTAGAAATGGGAAGATAACAGATATTTTTTGTTTTCACCACAGCTTTGTGTATGAGTCTGTGTGTGTGTACAAGGGACAGAGAGAAACCAAAAAAAAAAAAAAAAGTAAAAAAATAGACACTTTCTTTTGCTTAAAGCTTTTCTTAAACATGCTTCTTGAAAACCCACTCCCCCCACACACCTGCTATCTTGTAACAAAAGTGTTTTTCCCTCACAGTGAGATCTCAGAATTAGTACTTACCAACACAGCACTCATCATCAATCATGCATTGTCCATTCTTTATTGAGCTAGTGCCTTTACCACGCCAATATTTTCACATTTTATTAAACCCTCTTGATTTTTTATTATTCATTCCCTCACACACTCACTTCCTCACAGTTTGCTCTGGCTGTGGTCTGCAGCATTCAACAGAAATAGCACAAAACCTCCAGCACATCAGAATCAAAGAGCTTTCTTTGAGGAAAAAACAAAACAAAACAAAAAAACCCCAACAAATAAAGCCCTTCATATAATACCTTTTTTATTTTCCCCCCATAAGAAATTCACTGTCACAGTGTTCTTCACTCAGACATTATTGTAGTTTGAATGGAGAAGGACCAAGTATACTTCAATATCTCAACTTTAATCTCCTAAGATTAAGCCTTAATCATCAGGCCATGAAGTATCCTGAAGGGAAGGAAGGGGGAGAGGGGAGGAGGACACGGGCAACTCAGTTGTTTCATTGAAACTCTTGCATTTTGTATTAAAATATTTACATAGTAATTGAATTTCCATTCCTTCTTTCACAAGGTGAGGCTTAACCACATCGTAAAGGTCTTTCTCTCCATGAGAAGGTGTCTGTCTAGAAGGGGGCAGTGAGCATTGGACACAACCCAAAGCTTCTCAGAAATATAGGTCAAACCTATATTACCACCACCACCACCAACGTTATGAAGAGGTATCAGCATCCAGCCTGCCTTTTCTGGGCTGCCACAGGAAAGTAATGCTTTCTGCTGCTACCAGCAGTCTGCTGCTGACTTTATATGTGCCTGGAGCAGGTCGTCTTGGCCCTGCACTTCTTAGTGCTGAGAAACTGCCACCCCAGGGGCTAGGAGAGGACTCTTACACCCATTTCACAGCTACACTGACCCCAGCACCAGTCCACACTACAGAGCGGGCATGGAGAGACTGAATGTGCACATAGATTTGGCTTACAAAGGCAGAGGGAGAGCACAGTCAACCAGAGGGAGAGCAGCAGCACACATAATTACATGAACAAATTGATGCATCCCCTTGTTTTTTGACCCAGACTGGCAAGGATCCTGCAACAACCAGCACATAATTTCTCCCACTAACCGACCATAAGAGGCAGATAATATCAGCTGACTAAAGACAGGAAACTGCTGCTTCTTTTAGATCATAATTTAATGAACTGTGATTTTCCTAACAAACATTTTTTTTTCTTTTTCATCACTACAAAGAAAAGGACCCAGAGCGGATCCCACAGGCTTCCAGGCTTTAAGGACAATAAAAATTTAATGAGACAACTTATGTTGTGTTTATCCTCCTGCCGCAGGCACAAACACTCCACGGGCTTGTGGGCACAAGCTGAGTATGGAGCCAGCCCACCCAGGACTCAAGATGCAACTCAGACATTTTCTGTAAGAGGTGTCCAAATCGGAGCCCAATTAGCCTGGGTCTTTTTTCTGTTGTGGTTTTAACAGTCCTGAACCTTTTTCAGATGTATAACTGTTTAAGAACCTGGCAAAATTAAAAATGTAGATTATTTTGCCAATGGTCTCCACTCTGCCCCCCTTTCTTCTCCCCAGAGAGACCGTCTGCTAGTTCTTTTCTATGTCTGAGATTTGGAGGGAGGCTCTTGGGAAAGTGTGCCATGATTTTAAGTTAATAGTGCCATCTAGCGATGTAAGGGACACATGTGCCTCCGAGTTATCAGGCAGAGCTGCAACTCTCAGGGTCTTCCCCCAGGAATTAACCACCCTGTATAATATTTAATAATGCCTCTGTGGCATCAGGGTGACCTGTCCCAGAGACAGGCAGATTCTGCACACACTCCTGCCAGCTGCCCTGGAGGTGGGAGCAAAGGTGAAGAGGCAGTATCCAGAGCTTGGGAAAAAAGGAAACCCATTGAGATCTGCATGTGAGGTTTTAGGATATTCTGCTTAGCACCTACAGGAGTGGGAGAAAGTGACGAATCTGGTCCTGTGATGCCCTTGAATATTCCTGGTACATATATACACCTATATTCCACATATATATATCAATATTTGTGAATATATGCACCTATATTTCCCAGCAGCATACATAAATATCTGTTGAATCCTCAAAATTTAGCAACCTGATTCCCAGAGACTGTATTTCATTAATCTATTTCCAAATAGGGGAAAAAGGCATGTGGACACACACACACAGAGTAACCAATCCCAAATGACAGCCATATATATATGCATGATCATTTGAAGTATTTCACTATGGCAACATAACCAAATGTATGTAAAATCTCAGGGACTCTTTAATACACCCCAGAATTTGAATTTTCAAGAGTAGGTACAATGAAAGTTTATTCTCACTCCCATCGTGAAGCTTTTTCTCTATACTCTCTCCATGTGCCGTTCAGTTTGCCTTCATGCCTGTCCCTTAAGATATGAATAACTACCTGAGGACTTCTTTTTAAGCCTGGAGCATGCAATGACAACACTTTCTGTGATTTATTTTAATGAGAAGGCAAAGCACTATTATGAAGCCAGACTCCAAGCAAATCATTCATCCCAACTCCTGAAGGAGTATGCTGGATGACACATTTCTGTGCCTTCTTATAGCTGAGGGAATGAAATGGGGTACAAAGGTGTTCTCATTTTCCTGAATAAAAGATAGGAAAAGTGAGTCTTGAAAGAAGGTCTGCAGGGATTTGTACCAGTATGCATGTGTCAAAGGTCTGAAAGGAGACCTGGCTGCGCTTTGCTTGGCTTGTATTTATTCTGTACCTCATGTTTTGCAGTTTCCCCTAATGACTTCCAAAACTTGGGGCAAAAAAGTCTGCCTCTTTTCCTTTCCCTGCTCATCATTTCTTTCTGTTTTTAATTACTGATGGGGTTTGTTTGTTTGTTTGTTTCCCTCTGACACTTCAGAGTTTACCCAGGGGTGCAGGATGGGATGTGCTGATGACAGGAGCGATATGGAAATTCCTCCAGAATCTGGATGGCATTTTTTCAACATACACTCAGGGTTGAAATTATTTTCAGGCTGCAGGCAGAGGGAATTTGTGGGACAAAGCTCTGCAGACCTGCAAAGTATGGTTTGCTTCTAGAATCACACATTAATTTTTCCTAAATCGTTGCTGGCTTTTGCAGGAGGTGACTATGCTGGCAATGCCCAACATCTCTTGTGTTTTTTTTTCCTTTGACACGTCATATTTGGAAATTTTGGTGTTTCACTATAAAATTTAAGTTTCACGTAGATATTTGAAAGTATTTTCTGCCCCAGGGTTTGAAGTATATGTTCTGTGGACCAAGCATTAATTGCATTGTTTCCTGTGAGTTTGAGGAGTGGACTTTATGGCCCCAAAAGTCTCTTTGTACTCCTAATATCCTTTTCCTCTCCTATTATTTTTTGCAGGATTGTTTTATTTAAATCTTAAAATAGCTACAGCATATAGCTTGAAATCAAGTTGAAAAACTAGGATATGATCAAAGAAAGCCTGGAGATATATATCCAGGGACTTGATTTCTGTCTCTCCCCTCACCATTTGTTGCCCAAGTTTGCAGAAAGTAAATGCACTCCTGGAAGACTGAAAGGCTCGTCTAAGGAATAGCACATTGCTACAGTGAGGAGCTGCAGGGTCTAACTGTTCTTTGCATGATTCAGACAGGGAAATTATGTATATATGTGACACACAAAGGCTAACCACAGTCCTGCAGCCTCTAAAGATCCTGCGGAAGAACCTTCATGCACCCCCATGTGTAAAATTTATTACATGGTGGGCTTGGGTTTTAATGGCTATGTGTATCTATAAAAAAAGCCTCTCAATTATCCTGATCGGTGGGTCTGTTGGGTGTAAAGATCAGTTTGAAAGCTCTGATGTTTTTTCAGAAGCGGGAGAGAATTTCACACCATTCTGTGTGCCATTTGCCTGCAGATAAAGTACGTCACCATACCAATTAGAGCCAATTATGAACTGACTGCCCTGCCATGACATGGAGATATCAGGCAGGATTTAGTTTGCTTTTGCAGAATCGAGAAGGTAGAACCCACACTGGTGTTTAGGTATCTGGGATTTGCATATCTGGGTTTTCTACAGCTTTTGCGTATAGATTCCCTGACTTTGTCTTTACAGGGTCCTTATTTGGGCCAGGTGAAAACGTACCAGTGTGGGATCTTGGAGAGGATCATATCTGCATGAGGTGTTGTAGTGCTTTGTGTTGTGGCCAAGGCCATGCAGCAACACACCGATTGTCTTTTCTTTCCCTTCCCGATATAGATCATCATTGCATCTGTCCCCAGTGAATAGACATATAGAGATAAATGTCTGGCTGTATTTCCTGCAGATTTTTACAGTTTATTTTCTATCTGAAGTCTAAATTGAGAACCAGACCCTGCCCCCTGCCCCACGCAACCTACATTCCCATAGTCCCATCTATTTTGTCAGTTGCAAATACATTATGTGAGGAATTGAGGGGGGAAGTTATCTAGATTATAGGGTCTTGGGACTTGGGGTTATCTAGGGTTTTTTGATGGGATGTCACTTTCCATTTGCTCTTTGGAAAGAACGTCAGACTAATAGGTTGGTAGGCAAATGCCTGTAAGCGTGTCAGCTCTGTGACTGTGACACGTATTGTTCTTATCCCTGGGTGTAACGTGTGTGCTTGGTAACTGTTGTTTCCTGCCTTTCTCAAAGTACTTGTGTCAGGTTTCAAAAGAAGAATATGCTGTCAGGGAACTGAGTGAGATAACACTTGTGTTTGGAGCAGTGGGTGTGAAACATATCTACAGAGATGAAGTCACTTCTCTAAAATACAGAGCACTTGATTCCTCTATGCCTGTGCTTTGGCTTGTTGCTTTCTGTATTAATCAAAAGATACGGGACTGAATGTGGTGTCTCTGCACACTCTTATACATACAGCAATCCCCCATAGGTTCTAGGCGAGGAGAGACTAAAACTGTACAGTCAGAGTAGGCCAGCGATGGAGCAGCTTGAAGGCCAAAACTCAGACCCAGACATGCCACTCCTATCTTAGCCTGGGGTTTGCCAACACTGCTCTGCACCCTTCAGGTCTCTCTGAGTGTAAGGAAGGCAGTGCCATGTCACAGGTTATCTTATTCTCTTTTGGGAGAGTCACACTAATTAACGTTCACAGGTTTGGGCGAGGACTCATTCTCATCCTAAAAGGTGACTAGTGGCCATTGTAGCTTGCAAGTCATGCTATCATGCCCTGATGAGAAAGAAAAATGTCTTTTTCACAGAAGGTCTGTTGGGTTCGGAGGGGTAGCATTTTACCTACTGCCTCCACCAGCATGGCTAAAAGAGTTAGATATCCATCTAAGATGGTAATTTAAGAGGGTGATTCACCTGACCTGTTTTCAATATCAGTCTTAGGATGAGATGATTCACCCTCTGGAGGAGCATCTCTCCATCTCTCACAGACTGCTGAGGAATCCTAGACAGCTAGCTGGCATCTACTGAATGAACATATGTGTCTACCGTGCTGGTATCTCCATATGATCAAGTAACACTATGCTCCCTGTACGGTCAAAAGAGTTAGTAGAGTTTAGGGACCTCCTAAACTTCACTGATTGTATTAAATTATCTTTGTTAACTATAATAACAACGCAGATTTCTCATGCAGATGGAGATGCCTGCACTGTAAACACGTAGCACTGGATGAGATGAACCCTGCACTAGTTTATACTAAACCTCACATCTTTAAATGTATAATGTTAGGTGAGAAGAATCTCACTCTTTGTGGTCATCCAGCAACCATATCCAAAAGCCCAAATATTTAAAGCAGAAGGCTTTAGGCAGGACAATGGTTTTTAGTTCATATTTCTACTAATCTGTGCAGCGGCCTCATATGCTTTATGGACAGGGTGAGGTATATATAACACATGTACAAAGGTGTCAGAGTGCTATGACTCATATCCTTTCCCATTGACTTCAGTGGGAGCATGAATTACCAAAAAAAAAAAAAAAAGAAAGAAAAAGAAAAAAAAAAGAAAGTGAAACTCTAAATAAGTAAAAACCTGAGTAAACATAGAATCTGTTTCTATGATTGGAACAATAATGGTCCTTTCAGTAATGCAGTATCTTTGGATCATCAAATCCATTTTTTGAAAATAAATCCTCTTTGGAGCCATTTCAGATGAATGTTGTTAGTCTAATTAGCAATGGGTTTTTCACATTCCCAACTTATTCACAGGAGAATACATTCTAAAAGGTTGCTGCCTTTGTTTGAGTTCATTAAGATTGTATGTGCCATTACAGCTACAAAACTTATACTTTTGCTTATTCTTTGGAGGAAAAAAAAAAAAGATTTACCTGGAATAATCGCTGACACATTCGGACTGCATAAATAAGTTCTTTTATATATCCACGCCATCAATACCTTGTCTCATTTGTTCTATTCCTACCTACCTGTTCTATTCCTTCATAAGAAACACCTTCAGCCCAGAACTAACAAATACTATGAATATTACAATTTCTTGAAGCTTTGATAGCTCATGAAAGAGAGCATTTACTAGCATAAGTCTTGCTTTTTGTAAGACACTCATCCTCATTTTCAGCAATGACACCAGACAGAATTGCAGCTGAGCAGGGGTACAACTCTCCCTAATTCAAACTGTTTCCCAGTAGCTTGGAAGCAGTTATACAGAACCCACTGGAAAGCAGTGGCATGAACTGATATGGATCAAGAATGCAGCAAAAGACCTTAGTCTTTAGTCTCAGCGCTTTTTTACCGTTACAGACTAGTGATGTTTTTAGACAAAAATATCTTCAAAATATCCATGTAAACCCAAATCAGCCATTTATGCTTGTCATTTTCCTACCTTTATACTTTTTCCAATCTTTCCTTCAAGAACAGTACAGTATTTACAGTACAGTGTATACACATACATGCATTTACAGGGACACCATATAATTCAAACTTACGCATCTCTCCTAGAATGCTGTGCTGGGATGCTAAAGGACACTCTTTATTCCTTGAGTCCTAAGACAGTACAAAATGAAAGATGGAGAGGAAGAGAAGGAAAATGCGAGAAAAAGAGATCACCAGGGGCTAATGACTTCCCTAAAGAAATCTGTTGATATAGTGAAATGGAAACCAAAGCGCGTGTAACAGAAAAAAAAAATCACAAGCATGGCATGCTGCCTGTATTAAGTCCCAGGCGGAATTTATTTTCCATTTATTTGAGTGGAATTGGCGTTTCAGAGTGTAGTGTGCTGCCACTGAAATCACCAAGAAATTTCATAGCAAATGGGAATATCATTAAACAAGGTAAGGCATCATGGGGTAACTGGGACCATATTAGAGGACTTGCAATCTCCTTTTAGAAGGAAGAGGTATTAAGGTGACCATGATGGACAGCTAAAACAGAGGCAGCAAGGGTAGAGACCTGCATCTACAAAAACGTGTGAGCAGTACTGAGATGATGGTAACACCCTTCAACACATCCCTTGCTGAACTAAAATTCTGTAGATGGACTGGAAGCTTCTCAGAATTAGCAAACCAATGACAGAGAAGGGGGGAATTATCATTATTTAGCCAAGTGTGAAAGAGAGAAAGGGTCAATAATGAATACATAAAGTTTAAGAAGAAAGGCATTCCAGAGAGCATTTTTTATTTAAACTAAGGAAAGAGCATATTGTGAACAAAGAAAAGGACACTATTAATGCAATTACAGATTTAGACTCACGTTGTAGACAGAATTGGGCCAGTTGTTACCAGAAGACCCAGCATTCATTATAATTCATTTAGAAAGCAAAATCAAGCTGCTGAAAACTCAGCAAGCCAGTGGAAAGGAATTAGGACCCAATGAAAAATAGGAAAGGAAAGATAATCAAAGACCCAGCCAGGGCTTCATGTCTCTTTTCTTTCCTTCCATGTCTTCAGACCCAGATCCCCAGGAAGAGACATTTTCTCTGAGTAGTACCCATGTTCCCATCTTGTAACCTGAAAAATACCCTTAGGTAAAAAATGGGTTACCAGTGGGAGAGAGAAGAGAAAGCAAGCATAATCTCTGTCAGTTCAAAGGAAAAGAACTGAAGATATCCATGATAAGCAAATACTTTATCAGCATTAAAACAGCCGCCTCCACCCGTTTCACCAGAGTCATGCAAGGATACACTCAAACGCTTCTCTTCATGACAAGCATAATTAAGGTTTTAGAGTCAAGAGCATTGGTTCAGTGGGAACTGGATAAAACTGGTCATGTGTCGCTTAGTGTATGGAATAACAGGTCCCTACTACAGTTTTTTGGTCTGTGCTTGGTATGAATAACTGGGAAGAACAGGGAATGAGTCATGAAAAGGAAAGGTTGGCCAGATACTTTAGGGGCAAACTTGTTGATTTTTGCTTTTGTTTATCTAAAACATTACTTTCTTTTTAATAGTTTGCGTTCGTTATCCACGTATTTACTACTCATTCATGCTACCACGCTGAAATCAGATGGAATGGGAATTTCTCTGCATATAACTGTAACTCTTTTGCCAGGTGTTAGTGGCAGCAAAGACAACAAATATCAGGGTGGGAAATTTATTTTTAAAATAAATAAGATGAGAGGTCAGGCCATTATATAGCCAGATTCTCTTTTCCGTCCCAGGGAAACTGAAATTCCACTTTCTTGATAATGTTTGTGAGTCTCTCCTTCTTCACAGTCACTCACAGCCTTTGAAAACATGAAAAATAGTGATTTTTTTCTCTCCTTTTTTTTTTTTTTTTTTAGGAAAAAAAGAGAAAAATGGGCAAGAGAAATAAGGAACCCATGTAGATGGATTTAGGGATGATTTCAGGCATGGACACCCCTGTTCTGCATTGATCAAAAGGCTTGACTTCCATGAGCTGAAGGCAGGCAGAACTCTTGTTAACATTAATTCTTTGTACAGCATTATGGGACATTATTTGTGATACAATCATGAGAAATTATTAGAATTTAACATATTTCAATGATCTGTGCTCACTTGAGCATGATCATTATTTATCTTTTCACAGGTATATGATAATTTAGGTAAATATCCTATTTTCCTTAAATTGTCCAGCCTATGTGTTTTCAGATAACAACTGAAGTCTTTGCTTACTTTCAGCCTTTTGTGTGCCGTGGGACACTGTTTTGCTAGAGAGCAACTGCTGTCACCTGAAAATTAACTGAAAATGTTTCAGAAAAAGAGAATGAACCCAAACTATGTGGGATCCTGGTTTTCTGTGACTATGGTCATGGCCCCTTCTAAAAATGACCAGAGGCTCCATGCAGCATGACAGGTTTCAGCACTAAGCAGATCACTTTTCTCCTAACGTCTTCCTTTCTTGCATGTGTTTTGTGCTCTGTGTTGCTCACATGACTGTGTACATGCGTGTGCATACGAATGTGTGTGCACCTGTAAGAATGGTTTGGCTAAATTTGGGCTCCAACAATAGACCACAGAGTGGTGGTCGTACCTCCACGTAAGGCTCCTAAAAGCCCTTCAGGAGGGGTTATTCCCCCTTTATTACTTTGCACAGTGCGTCACCTCATGCCAGCAGTATTGGTATCTTTGGGTCCTGGTATGGTCTAAATCCTAAACACTAAATACATGGGGAAATCATAGCTTAACTTACCTGAGGCAACATGAGAAAAAACTACAGCTTTTCCATCCATATTTACCTGACATATTGATCCTTGTGTAGTAGCTGCTGGATGGCTCATGCAGCTATCTACATCAGCGTACTCAGAGAGTTGGAGCCCTTACCTTCCTTTTGTGCAAACCGCCTCATTAAGTAAATTTGTGTTGCTATGGAAACACAATACCTAGCACATGAATTGTGTTGGCAAGGAAAAAAAACATTCATTCCTTTAAAGTTCCTCAGGGTTGACCATTCCTTTAGGGAGGATCTGCTGTAGCAACATCTCTGACTCATTTATTTATGTCATTAAAATCCCTACAGGAATCACAGGACTGGATGCTCTCCTCCTGAGCCTGTCTTCCCCCCACTGACTGTTTATCCTTCCCGTGTTTTAGACTCACAGTTGGTTCTGAGAATTGGATCTTCTTGCTAAACTTTTAGGACCTTTAAGTCATTGACTACAGCCACTCTACCCTAAGGCATATTTGTTTTTATAAACTTAACAAGTCCATGGCAATGTTTCTTTTCAAAGAAAATTGAGGCAGAGACTTTCAAACTATTTGTTTTCTCACAGTTATCAGATACAGTGTGGATGGAGTGAAAACACGGAAGAACTTGTAGGCATCACTCTTTCATTGTCATATCCACATCTCAGAACACACCTCTGTTTTGTTCCAGCAAGAAAAAAATTACCATACCACCAGTCACCCATGCAGTACAGAAAACATGCGTTATGAGAAAGCGCTTATCAAATCTGAACAGAAGTTGATGTAAAATTCTGGGGAAACGGCAACTGACTTCTTTTAGTGTAGCACAGAAATGGTACAGGCAACACAATGCAAGCCTGGAATCCAGAAAGCTGCTGAGATACTAATGTAGAGGCAATGGCAATGACAGGATGGTGCTGAAGTTTTTAAAACAGTAGAAATTTACCTTAATACTTATGTTTACACATTAGTAATGGATTAGAAACTGAACTACTTCATTCTTCATTATGACAACCTCATGCATTTGTATTCATCGTGTTTTATCAGTTGAGACCAGACACTGAAATAACTTGTTTAAGAAGTTGTTTAAGAATGTGCAGCAGGCCAGTGGCATAGCCAGGAGTGTAATTTGGTAACAATATTATGCTACCGGAGACCCAAGCCTGGGCTAGCAGCTGTGTAGAAACATAAGATGTTGCTTCTTCAAAGACTTTGCACTGATATTGTTAAGTTATCTGACTAAAGGCTAAGCAAATTAAACATAAGGACCTGGCAAGGATCAAAGGAACAATGATAGGTGAAGGAACACTAGTAACTTAATCAGTGAAAACCTAATCAGTGAAAACCAGCACACTGAACCAGCTGCCCCTGAGACCATCAAAGGAGAAGGATTACACTATTGTCCTGGTGTGGAACTTACTATGAGGAGCCAGCCAAAGACAGTCCCTCTCCAGAAAACGGTGCAGACTAAAGGGTTTATTGCCTAAAGGGGTTATCACCTTGGGGAAATGCTGTTTTATCCAAGGTTTCCTGATAAAAGTGCTGAAAACCTGTTATTTCCAAAATTTCTAATTGGCTTCATCAAATGGTACCAGGTGACTGTAATGACATAAAGTTTAACATATGATTAGATCATTCTCCACAGCAGGCAGTCAATAATGAAAATTTTTGATAAGTGGCTTGGAGTTCACTCAAATATGAAACCTTCCCCCCCACCCTCCCTATTTTTAGCTCTTAAGATTATCCATGGCAAATTTTGGAAATGGCTGGTGATTCTGAGTTTCCTGGTTTTCTGAAGAGCCTGCCTTGCATCAGCAGACCCTCTTCAGCCTAGCAAACTGAGCACCTATGTTTCAAGCACTGAGTTAGCCACCTCTTAGGAAAATCTTTTATTTTGAAGTTGTGCCTATGTAGTCACAAAGGTACCCACACACAACTCAGGAAGAGACTAAGTCCATTTTATATCAGCTGGGACTTCTGCATCCCAGTATTGCAGTGACCACATCTATTTTGGATTGACATTGACTATGAAAGCATACATTTATGTGTACTGAGCAAAAGAATCATACTTAAACTGTAATGGACATTCAGCATCTTAGCTGTCCCCAGTAGCTACACTTACCTCTCAGGGGGTTGCCTGAGCTGCAAAGATGAGCATCTATTTTCATCTCTGTTCTGGAGGCAGATGTTGATGGGCTAGAGCCTGAATTTGCATAGACAGTTTAGAGGAAAACCTAGGTTGCTGAGTCTTGTTCTTGTTTTATTAATATACCATATTTTGTTGGTACACCTGTACTCTCAAAAACAGAAGCAAAAGCATTCATTTTCTTCATAAAATATATATAAAGCATTATTTCAAAAATAAGATTTTCAGATATTAAACTCAGGACTGCTTTCTTAAATAGTTCCTCAACAGCTTCTTCCACAAAAGTTTATTGTTAAGCACTTAATTTCAGATTCTGCAAAGTAGCACAGTGTCATAATCACCATTTAATTGATGTTTTAATCCTTCTGTTTGTCTGAGTGATAATAAAGGGAATGTCAATTAAACAGCAGTTTTGTTGTGATCATATTTAAAAGCCTTGTAAAAGAAAAAAAAGTCTTTGACATTTCACAGCACTGACACCTACCTGAAAACATAATAATTTATATTTTAGTGAAATATGCAGTGAAAATGCATTTTTATGCAGTATACAGTTCTCAGTTCAATTGCAGATTTTTTTGTCCTTTGAAAAGAAGATGCCATGACCTAGCTGATTAGACCAGGGATTAGGTCATAGACATAGTGCATGCCGTTTGTCAAATGCATTGTTCTATTTTCTCGCATAGCTATGAGAAAACTTCTTTATTGCCTTTTTCCGCATACTTTCCACGTATAAAATGGAGAAGACATTGACCTGATGATGTAATCTAATGATACATATTACAGAAAAGATGAATAATTTTTGGATGAGAGGCTGAAGAGCAGCCCCACGGAAAGAGATCTGGGGGTCTGGGTTGATGGCAAGTTGAATATGAGTCAACAGTGCGCCCTGGCAGCCAAAAGGGCCAACCGTGTCCTGGGGTGCATCAAGCACAGCATAGCTAGCTGGTCGAGGGAGGTGATTGTCCCACTCTACACGTCACTGATGCGGCTCCACCTCAGGTACCGTGTGCAGTTCTGGGTGCTTCAATATAAGAAGGACATCAAACTATTACAGTGTGTCCAGAGGAGGGCGACCAAGATGGTGAAAGCCTTCAGGGCAAGACTTAGGAGGAGCAGCTGAGGTCACTTGGTTTGTTCAGCTTGGAGAAGAGGAGGCTGAGGGGTGACCTCATCGCAGTCTACAGCTTCCTCAAGGGGGGCAGCGGAGGGGCAGGTGCTGATCTCCTCTCTCTGGTGACCAGCAACAGGACACAAGGAAATGGAATAAAGCTGTGTAAGGGGAAGTTCAGACTGGACATTAGGAAAAGGTTCTTCACTGAGAGGGGTGGTCGGTCACTGAACAGGCTCTCCAGGAAAGTGGTCATGGCACCAAGCCTGTCAGAATTCAGGGCGTGTCTGGACGATGCTCTTAGTCATATGGTTTAGTTTTAGGCAGTCCTGCAAGGATCAGGGAGTTGGACTCAATGATCCTTATGGGTCCCTTCCAGCCTGAGATATTCTATGATTCTGTGAATCTATGTTTTTCCTATAGGCAGCAACCACAGTTTTTCCCTGAAGTTAATTTTGGCTCAGAAATTAACACATTCCAGTTATAAAACATTTCTACATATGTATTTATTACAACTATCTGGTTGTAGTGATATTTCAGAATAATCATTCTGCATTTGTTTTCTTTCTTGTCAGTGAAGTGCTACTCTATGTCACCTAGGTTTCAGTTCAGACCATCCTGAAGCAGACACCAAAATTTGGTCGCTTCTGTTTTATCAAAGAAGACTGAAGGAGATTTTGTTTTATCCCTGCAATACATGGGATGAGAAAATACATGATTAATGACTGAAGAAATGAATATGTAGTTAACTCTGAATCAATGTAGGAGACTATTTCTGATTATGAGACCAATATTGCCTTGGAACAGCCTCTAAGTTGTTATAGGGAGGCAGAACATCTACCAAGGTGGAGCTCTGTCCTCTGTTGTGGCCACTCTGTATTGTGTGTCCTGATTAAGTTGGAAAGGTATAATGGGAGGATTTGAGTAGGAGAAAGGCAGTCATAGTGAGAAAATAATGACACTAATGGTTTAGCGTAAAGCCTAGTACAGCCCCTGAACAAACTGTTCTTGGTGGGTGGGGATATTTAGTGTGGCCTAATCTGTCCTTAAGTCTTATCTCCTCTTTTAGACAAAGATAGTGACTGACAACACACTTTGAATGGTAGGGCACATAGGGACAAAGAAGGATGAAAGGCAGAAAGCCAAAGTTGAGAAAAGGAAGTGAAAGAAGATAGCTCCTACTTTTCTTTGAATATGTGCATCACAACAGGATTGCTCTGACCTGTCTTTGAAGGTCCAGCTTGAGTTTCCCTAGTTAATTTAATTTACTATTGTTATTTCATTCTGTCCTTCTCCTTCACCCATCAAGATTTCTCTTGACAGATCTTCACTTTAAGGTTAGAATTAAGAGAGAGCTTCCTGGGCTGCATAAAAATAAGCATGTCCAGCAGGTTGAGGGAGGGGATTCTCCCCCTCTACTCCACTCTTGTGAGACCCCACCTGGAGTACTGCGTCCAGCTCTGGAATCCCACACACAAGAAAGACATGGACCTGTTGGAGCGGGTCCAGAAGAGGGCCACAAAAATGATCAGAGGGATGGAACACCTCTCCTACGAGGACAGGCTGAGAGAGTTGGGGTTGTTCAGCCTGGAGAAGAGAAGGCTCTGGGGAGACCTTATTGCAGCATGTCAGTACTCAAAGGGGGCTTATAAGAAAGATGGGGACAGACTTTTTAGTAGGGCTTGTTGCGATAGGACAAGGGGTAATGGTTTTAAACAGAAAGAGGGTGGATTTAGATTGGACATAAGGAAGAAATGTTTTATAATGAGGGTGGTGAGGCTCTGGAACAAGTTGCACAGATTTGCGGATGGCCCATCATTGGAAGTGTACGAGGTCGAGTTGGATGGGGCTCTGAGCAACCCTATCTAGGTGAAGATGTCCCTGCCCATGGCAAGGGAGTTGGACTCGATGATCTTTGAAGATCCCTTCCAAACCAAAACCATTCTATGATTCTATGACTCTATGAAATCTGATTACCAGAGCTGCTTCTTTTAAGTCTTTCTTTAGCAAGTTTCTCTCTGCAATATTCACTCATTTATTTAATTAGTGAGAATCCTGTAGCCCACCACAACAAACAAACAAGCAAGCAAGCAAAAAAAACCCCCAACAACCTGGTCAACATCTTTCTTGCAACTATTTGGTTTTTAACAGATTTTCCCCAGTCCCTCAGGAAATAAAACATCCACAGCATCAGCCCACCTACTGTATTGACATATTTCAATTCTTCATTTCAGCTCTTTGGCTGACTTGCTAAAAAAGCAGTTTATCAGCAAGCTGATAAACTCCAGTAGAAACATCCTCTCCCCCACCTCCCACCCCCTTTGTTCTGTATTAATTTACTACTATTCTCTGTCAAAAGGAAGAAATTACCATCTAGTAGTCTTTTGGTTTGTTTTCTTTTGTTTTCTTTTTTTTCTTAAGGTATGTTCTGGTATGCGTATCTCAACTTTCAGGTACATCTCACGTATTTATTTCTCATGTGTCTAGATGACAGACTTTCAGACACAGTGCACACTTCATTCAGTACAACTAAGCTCTCATCCTAAAGTAAGCTATTTAGTAAATCCATCAAAGTAATAAAAATAGTAATGACATATCATTCTCAGGGTGACTCCCATTCCTAAGACCAAACAGAAGTCCAGGATGCCTCTTACTGGTCTTGACAAATGACAAATCAAATTTAGTGGTGATGCATCACTATTGGTTTCACCATCCCTGTAGGGGAAATTTTCAGGAAAATAATAATGAATATCCATTGCTGTATTTACACTCTCTCTGAGAGTCCTGATTTTCTGAAGTTACTTATGATGGCATATATGCTTCTTACAGAGTTGCAATTGATTATTTCTCTTTAGATGTGACTTAGCAAATGGTAAGGAACAGTTTCTATGAAAGATAGGCAGGTTGCCTCAAAGCAGTATGTAGAAAAGTAAGACACCATCTTAGACAGACTTCCAGGACAGGAACAATGTTGGGAGAAGAGCATACAGGACCGAAGAAGTAATGAAAGAGAGAAAAGTGCATTAGGGGACACAGATAAGCAGTGACCTGTTGCCTCTACTTTGCAAAGAAAAATGGTTGTCTTGGGCATAAGGGATGCAGAGAGCAGTGAAACGGTTTACTCTGAGCTATAGCTCTCTGGAGTGTGGAATGCTCCACTTGACCTTTTGGGTTCCCTGAGGTTCACATATAGCTAGAGACGAGGTACAAGGGCGGGGAAGGGAGAAATTAGGAGTGTATTGATAGGGTGACATCAAGGATGGAAACTGATAGGGGCTTTGGAGAAGGTTGTTGAATTGATAATTGCAGTATCATAAACCTGTAAAGAGACTGGACTACAGTTTCCTGATAGCAGTAAACATGAACATGTGAAGCTGTGTAAGCAGTTACTGCTTCACTTCATTTTGGGCTGTTTGGTGACTCCAGAAATTGCACATTACATTGAGAGGGCTTACTGGATACTCATTTTAAATGCTTTTCTTTCTGCTTATGAAAGAAATCTTGATCCAAGGTCCTTGCAAATTATAAAACGAAAACAAGCAGATAATTGTGTTATTTTTTTTTTTAAATAAAGATCATCTGCCAAAATATGAAAATGCAGGATGCTCATATTTATGGTTTATATCCCAACCTTTTATTTTATTTCTGAATGTAGACTGTTCTCAGGCAGGTAAAATGCCATGTATTAAATTCCTCCCTTTTCAATTTGTATTTAAAAATTTTGAAAGATATTACTAACAAAGGTGGCATTATTTAACCAATACAAACTTATTGTTTAATTAGTCATCTTGAATATCCCTCTATATAGAATTAATAATATAAGCCTAGTGCCATCAGTAGGGCTGCAGATTTATGAGTGGACTGACCATGGGATGCATCTAATCTAGTGGCTTTTCCTTTCACATTTGTTGCAAGCTATTTTTTCCTGTATCTAGACCTCCAATGTCAAGGTAGATCAGTAAAAGCTTCCTGATTTAAAAGATCAATTATTGTTAATGGTGTTTATACACAATTTTAATTGTTTTATAGCTAGCTATTCTTTTGCAGTTAGCTTTTTTTCATTGGGCTAGACCTTGAAATGCACTGGCAAGATGCTTTTAAGATCTGTGTGCTCAGCAGCCATGCAGAGAATAAGTAGATAGGCTTTTTTAGCAGGATGGGACATATGTAATTAAGACTACATCAGTCATACTGGACAGGATGAGAACAGCAGATTTTTTTTTTTCTCAAAGAAATGTTCATGTAATAGGAAGTAAAAAAACGCACCTGTTGAATGGACTTTCAGGATGTCTTGGTAAAAATGGATAAAACACTTTTCCTTCCTCATATTTCTTCTTCCTTTTCTATTCCCCCATTCCCTGAATCGTACACTAAATAAATAGTAACAATACCAATAGCGAAATAAAAAAAGGCAGCCCTCTACAAAGATCATCCAAACTTCTCCCACACACCACTGCCTACTCCTCCCCTCCCCTCGCCCCAATAAACAATGTCGATCTCTTTATGTAAGCAAAGCCTTGTATCTCAGGAAATAGCCTGGCTTCTAAAAATCAGCTGAGCTACTTACAGCGAAGTGGATTTGACTTTATCACTAAATCGTAAAAAAGCAGGATTAAGGATTGTTTCCTTTTCAATTTCTCAGGCTTGTGCTTCAAAGCATGTAGAAGCCTACCATAAAGCGTGGCTTCAGTGCTGAGAGCTAATCCCTTTCCTTCATGCAGTCGTAGGGGATGTTTTTTGCTCCACTCTGAAATAGTGCCCTGTATTTACCCATCTCCGCTGGTGTCACTAAACAAGTTTTCTTCCTCCTCTCATCCCTCACTGCGTTGATAGGAATCTTGTCCTGTGCTTGCTTCATTAGGCATCAGATAACGCCAGTCGGGATGGTTTCCTTCAGGGGGAAAAAAGACACCATTCTAGTGAAAGAAGTAAAGAAACTGTAACTCTTCAGTTCTGCTCCTGCGCAGGGGTTTGAGGGATGCAGGGGCAAACAGGGGAAGAGCAGCCATTAGGGCCATTCAGAGCACGCAGACATCAAAGTCTCCCTACACACTCACGAGTTCTCCGAGCCAGAGCATGCTGTTAGCTATCTTGGCTTCATGTATTATGCAGACTGTGGAGACTGCTTTTTGATCAGGGGGAAACTGAGAAGAAAAAGCACAGGAAACAGCCCAAGAGGGTTGCTTTGCATGTGAATATCTGCCTGCCCTTCTGCAGTTACCTTTGCTTTCAAGGCTCTCCCTTTTGTATTACCAAGTTTCAAAGGACGGAGAAGAGCAGCTTTGTGTTTGATTCCCAGGTAAAGCCTCCTGGGGAAAGAAAAAAAAAAGAAGGGGCAAGGAATAAGCAGGAGGCTGAGGGCCTACTTCTGTGAGAGGGTTTGAGTTAGCTTCTTTGTTTATATATAGTGTCCTAGTTTCAACAACACATGAAAACAGGCATGATATAGAGCAGAGGGGAGCAAAGCAAGGTTTCCTGCAAGAATAATTGTGCAATTATTTGTTGTTGCCCTACCTTGTTGCCTTGCCTGGGCAAACAGTGCAGCATACATGGGGAGGGAACAAGAGTCTTTTGAAGGATGAATCCCTGCCTGTCCTCCTGCCATTCCAGCTCTGCATTTTCCACAGTGTGGCTATTGCAAGGGGAGGACTCTATCTGCAAAGGAAAGATTCCTGTCTTTTGCTCAACGCTGGTCTGACAAACCATTTGAAGCCTAAGGACTGTTGAAGTTGGGTCCATTTAAGAGCCACCTCCATTGAGGTGGGTCCATTTAGGGCAGAATAACTTCTGGTTGCCCCAGATTCTTGGCAATCCTAAAGAGCAACAGCAGATAATCAGGCCACTGGTGAGCAAATAAACATCTGCTTGTTGGACCATTTGACTATGTCTATATTTTACTTAGGCAGTGACAGCCTCTTGCTGTATTATACTGTTGATTTGTTAAAATAGGGTCTGGCACAGTTTTGGTCAGGACCAACTAGCACTCTTCAGACTGGCACTTAACCAGTCAATGTGGGCCACGGACCATTTCCAAGAAGCACATTAGATGCAGCCATCCTGTTTTGGAAGGCAAGAGAGTTTAATAGTATAGATATTGACCACTCCATGCCACTTGTATCAGTGCCAGAGGAAAGTCCCTGTGCATTTAATTTAATAGTGTCCATATAGCCTTCACTTATTTCTGCTGAAAAGCATTGGCTACCAATCTGAAATTATCCAAGAGCAGGGATGAAAACTGGATGCTCCCATCCCAGATGGTTATCCTCACTTGTCCTCTTTCACAACTGTTTTCCTCCTGTGGCCATACACTTTGCATTGCCATGTCTGCAGTAGCCCAGATTCCTCCACAGGAAGGACACTGGCATCTCTACCCAGGCCCTGCCCAGACTCTGGGATAGATTTGGGATTCTCCCTTGGGATATAGGAGATCTCCAGCGAGAGGGCCTAGGACTCAGGTCTTGCCCCTCTTAGCTCTCCCTTCTGAATATTTTTGTACAGGGTCTGATCAGGATGGAGTTTATTTTCTTCTTAGCAGCTCGTATAGCACTGTGTTTTACATTTGTGACCAAACAATGCTGATAACACACTCCTGTTTTATCTATGGCTGAATGGTGTTTGCACAGCATCAAGGCCTTCCCTCTTTCTCCCTCTGCCCTCACAGTGAATATATCTGGGGTGCACAAAAGGCTGGGAGGGACACAACCAGGCAGATGACCCGAACTAGCCAAAGAGATATTCCATGCCATATAACATCATGCTCAGCAATAAAAAGGGAGTTTCAGGGAGGTTAGCCATCTCTTGCTTGGGAAGCGGTTGGGCATCAGTCTACCCATGGGAGGTGGTGAGTGATTGCCTTTGCATTGCTTGTTTCATTTTGTTTTCTTTTTCTCTTCTTCCACTTCTCCTTCACTTACTAAACAATTTTTATCTCAACCCACAAGTTTTCTTGCTTTTACTCTTCCTTTCCTCTTCCCTTGTTCCATTGACAGGCTAGAAAGGGGAAGTGAGTGACTGGCTGTGTGGTGCTTAGCTGCCCGCTGGGGATAACCCACAACAATTTTACAAAACACAGGTGAAATCAGCACCTGAAACCCTACTGCAGGCTCAGTACTGTGAACGCCACACATGGAGCTGGGCACCTAATTCCTAACTGTTGGAACAGAGAATGACTATTTCTTTAAATCCATCCATTCTTTTCTGGATTCAATCCCTTTTCTCTCTATTTCCCCTTCTTTTTACAAGAGTAACCCTGCAGAACTGTGGCAGAAGTAAAGCAAATATGAGTTATGAAATTCTGAAAGTAAGGAGTCTAGATATTCAACTTTTATCAACTTATAACATATCTTTCTTGGATTGTTTAGAAAATTCACCTTAATCAGATGTTCAGCTATTATAAGTATTAAAATGAGTAGAATAAATATTATCCAACTCACCTGGAAAGCACTTATTACAGCAAATAGCATATACCAACCTACCTCAATAACAATATTTAAGTTTACAGAAAAAAAAAAAGATCTTCGTAATGTTATTTGTGAGGCACATCTACAGGAAAAAAACACGATGTGTTCTCCCCACTTATTTATATTTTTTAAAGGACTTGGCGGCTTCTTTGCTTGCCGAGAATAGTCCCACAGCAGATGTCTAATGGCACTTACCAAGGTCCTGGAGACCAAGTTGATAATAACTAAAAAGTGCAATTACAATAATTTTCTCAGAGTGCCACTGGGTAAAATCCTCCCTGTTACTGTGCGCAGGCTTTTAAGCAATTTTCAATCTGTGCTCATTACAAAGTTAACAACATGTTCTTTCTCACCCCCAGCCATTTGGAAGGATAAGCAGGAGTGGAAGGGCTTTTACCTCAGCACTATTTTCAGGGTTATTTTCCCATTTCATTGTGCTGATGAGGCTTTTCTCTCAACGACTACAGATTGCATCCTGTTTTGGTCCCAGTGAAGTGAAATCAAACTCAAGAAGGTAATTCAATTGCATGTCTAGCACATGAAAGCTGACAGTTTTCTCCTGCGTGGATTGTTCCATTTCTGAAAATTCCCAGTTACCTTTTGGTCATACTTTGAAATTGCAGGGACTCGAGGGCAGAAACTGCCAGTTATTCTTTGTAACTTTGTTAGGTTGCAGTGTTTAACACAATGTGGTCCAAGGGTGGATGAAATTAGGACATAATGCATTTCAGCAGCAGGTGAAATTCTACTGTTGGTAGAATATCCATTATAGAGTTTCAGTGGTTCCTTCTGGGCATAATATTTGTCAATGAGTCCAAAACTCAACTCTTTGAGACTGATTTTAATGGTATTACATGCATGACTGGGCAGTAAATTACATATCCTCATTGGTGATTGATTCAAAAGGGAACTTAGACATTCAGATCATGAGATAAAGATTGAAACTTGAAAGTCCAGGGTGTCCACATTAAGTGGCAGATCAATAACCACAGTACCATGCAGGCATGTACATGTTTTTAGCAAGCATAGTAATTTTCTTCCTTGTATACTGTACTGTACTAGTATGGGATGAAAATAGTTGTAAATAGACATTTTTCTTAGTGGCAAAGGATTACGAATATTTCAGGTCAACATCTCATATTCACAGCTTTTCTGCCTTGATATAAGGTACTCTGAAAGATAGCATAAATGAGAAATTATTTCTTTTTAAGGTATTTGAATGACATAGGTTTCTGGATCTTTTTGAAGGCAAATGGAACTTTGATTTTCAAATAGTTACTTGAAGATAAGACTTAAGCTAAATCATTCATATATTTTGCAAACTTAAACCATGAATATCTCTCCAGAAAAAATCCTACTTTTCTTTTGAAGCAAATTTCACATTTCAACTTACTTGTGAAATTTGTTGTTTGCCAACTGTGAATGTTTCTATTATTTCTTCTTCATTCATAGCTGACCATGACCATTTTTGTAAATGGTCAATATTAGCTTCCACTCTCACTCTTTTTCCCTATTCTTGACCTTTCTTTTAATGTCTGAAAAAGATTTGCTGAATGGAGAAAAGTTCACTGCTCTGAGACACGATGAGAATCAAATTATGATTTGGAGACACAGGTCTATTTAGGAGTATGATACTTGATTGAAAGGGATTTATTAGCCTGCAGAGCTCAGCTCACTGTTATTGGAGGAAATAGTGTCCTGGAACCTCAGTTATAAAACCACTGACCAACACCTTGAGGTAAGCTCAGCATCCAGTTCCCTTTGCTCTCACCGGAAGGCTGTCTCAGACCATAGGAGCTGGAAGCCTTTTATATTCATCCAAATTACATTCATAGTTAGTTTATCAGAGTTTCTTTTTTGGGTTCTATTCTTTTTCCCTCAACAAAAATAGCTCTTCTTCTCCCTAAGTGTTACCTCCTTAATGTTTACAGGCAGC
>NW_008824437.1:1442501-1487284 GCF_000699105.1 Pygoscelis adeliae | reverse complement strand
GCTTAGACTAAAGCCAAGATCTTTAGGTCTTGAAAGGTTTTCCTTCTCCTCTGTTTTCATATTAGTCTATTTATACATTCCTTCATCTCCTTATTTCAATTAATCATTTTTGAACATTGATTGGACAGAAGTGGCTGGCATTGTACATTGTTTCAGATGAGATTTCACTAGTACCTAGTATGACAGATAAGATCTATGCCTTTTCTCTGTCTTTTAAATTAATTGTTGTGTTATTTTGTCTTGGCTTTTTGTTGACTTCTGTTGAATTCTATCTCATATTTGCAGCCTCCCCTTCTTAATCCTTCAAACATTGCGTACTAATCAGATACAACAAATGGATCTGTATCTATTCAGAGTTACTTTGCCTCCAGACTGACCTCTGTCCTGTGAAGACATGCATCAAGGACGTACAGTATAACACTCTGTCAGCAGCTCATATCTGCTCCTCTGGAGCATGCCAGAAAATGCTACAGGGGAGAAGGGCCAGGTGCTTCCCACCCACTGCCTTTCTGTTCCCACAGGAAAAGGAGAACATAATGCTGCTACAAAACCTGCTCTTCTTCCTCCAGCCCAAGTATTCAAAAGAGAATATTTTATACATCCATCCTCCTGGACTTTTTTTATATTATAATCTTCACAGAATGGAAGCTATCTTCCCTGGTTATCTGCTATCATCCTTTATCTGCTCACTTTTCCTCCTTGCCTTCCTCTCTTCCTCTCTTCCTCTCCCTCCCTTTCTTCCTTCCTTCCTTCTGTGACCTCTTTTTGTCCTGCCAGAATTATTGCAACAGTTCTCTTAAACATGCATGAACCATGAGAAAACATGCGGTTTTGATCAACTGCCTGTAATATATAAATCCTGACACTGAGAGGAACTGCAGAATCAACCAGGTGTTTGCGGTCTGGTTGGCTTCCCAGTCACATCTTATGTGTCCTCAGACACTGACTGACTTATGAACTTCCTATTGTATTCAAAGGTAAATCTGGAGGAAGCCTGGCAGCATGAGGACCAGGGCCAGCTGGGACTGTTGAACAGACTAGATGCTATAATTTTTACATGGCCCTTGTAACAGCGGGGACGAGACAAAATAACTGCTTCCTGGCCAGAGAAACAGGCACAGACCAGGTAGAGTCGTATTCTGCTCTGCTGAAGCAAGCATGCTATATAATTTAGATCTAGCACTGAACAACTTACAATCCTCCCCCAAATAACATTTCATTTGAGAGGTGTCCCAGCTAACTCTGTCAGAAAACATAGCTATTGCTAAGCATAAAAAAAACCTCAGAAGAGAAAAGATTACATGGACAATTTGCTATTCATCGCACCGCAGTGTTGTAGAAAGTAACGGCCAGGAAAGCTGAACTAACTGCCCATTTTACAAATGCCACGGTGCCCAACCTACGAGCTTATCGGGAGTCTTCTGCATCTGAGAGCTTTAACAGACACAGGCACTTTGTCAAAAGCCATCAGTTACAGTTTGACAGCAACCAAATGACAAAGCAAAAGTGGGTTTTGTCACTTAGCTCTGGTTTGGCTCCAGGACAAAACCTCAACCTGGTGGGAAGGGACAGTAGGTCAGGCTAAGAAACATAAATATATGGCTGACAGTACTGACCTGCCTGTGGTGACAGCAGGAGATGTGAGATGAGGTTTTGGTTTCCATCAGCCTTTCCAACACAAAATAAACATTTTTATTCGAAAACACACAGCTACTGCAGTGAAGAAAGTGGGTACCCTGAAGGGACAGGTACCTTGGGAATAATTTTTCTGCTATTTGCATTTTGTGTAGTTGTTTATAACCCCACAAAGTGCCTCTGACACACTGATCAGTGAGGACATTATCCACCCCTGCCACTGGTGAAGATGGAGTGGATGAACAAGATCATTGATGAATTTTGTAGCCTTTTTCTTTACCGCAGAGTGAGAACCAGCCACCTGTGAGCCCAGACTGAATGCAGGAATACAGGATATCAGACTGAGAGAAATTTTGGAGTTCGTCTTTTGCCTATACTTTTTACCTCTTTTAACTTTCCTCATGACATATAAATTTTAACTTTGTAACATCACGAGATTTTAATCCCCTCAATATATATAGTGTAGGTTAAGGTTGGTAAAGTGTTCAGATAAGCAAGACGGCAACTCAGTTATTAATGTTGACTCTTTTCAGAGGAAAAAAAAATATTGCCTAGTTACTAACAAAACAGGGTAGATTTGTTTTTAAAATGTAAGGGGGAAAATGAGAGAAAGAGGAGAGAACACAGTTCATTTCATCTCTTAAGAACCCCAGGAACTATTCAATAAGTTTAGATATCTTAATGTCAAGCATTAATTTCAAAAGCAATAAATAATCATTATAAACTTGTCTATACTAATGCTCAGTTACTCTGCTGCTAAAAAGAAAATGAGCAGATTAACATCTCTAATAAAGACCAAGCTTGCGCTTTAGTTTGCTTTTTTTTTTTCTGATGGATTGTCCTGCTTACAGAAAGAGTGAGAACTTAATACCTTAGTGAATTCTATCCCCCCCATCAAATTTAGATTAAATTGGACTCCAGCTGAAATGCTTAGCAGGGCTGTATGAGCCTCATTTCCTCAAGAAAATAGTCTACAAAATAGCTGAGGGAATATTGAAACACTTTTACTCTGAGAGAACAAGTGGAGCACAGATACTTCTTCACCACCATACTACTCCTTTAGGATTGATTGCAAACCTCTCCTGCGTACATTGGCAATCAGAGGATGTGTTTAATTGATTCCACTTTTCCATTTTGTTTTGTTCCAAGTAGGGGTCAATATTTGCACTGATTGGGGAACCATCGAAAAATTTCTGTTAAAACTCTTTAAACTACAAAACCTATAAGCACTCTTGTCTAATAGAAATATTGCTTCAAAATTGCCCTGGTGAAGATTATACAGATGGTTAAAACATTGTGACTGATATGAGTGTTTTCATGGTCTCTCGATTTTTTTTTTTTTGTTGTTCCTACTTACGTTTACGTTAGCACTTCAGCCTAACAATGTGTTTCTTTCCTCTATGAAGGGTGAGCACTGCAGAGATATCTGAAATAGTTTTGATTAATGTGTCTGAAGCTTTAAAAACCTCTGACAGAGTCTTGACTGAATTGACTGAATGCTCTCTAAACAAAGACTTTTTTTTTTTTTTTTTTTTTTTTTTTTTTTTTTTTTTTTTTTTTTTTTTTTTTTTTTTTTTTTTTTTTTTTTTAGTATGAGTATTCCTTACTAATTTCCCTTACTCCATGTATTTCATTCTACATTAGGACTGTACTTGGTCTGGTCTCTGACATCTTATTTCAGCCATTTGCCGTCTGAGTTGGAACAAGGAGGATGGTGCATTTGACCCTTAAGGACATTGCACTAGGTTGGACTTACAAGAATACCCTATCAAATAAAAGTTAAGGGAAACAGAGCTTTCTCAGTGCAGATCTAAAGTTGTACCACAAACTCTTCTAAGAGCCAAGGACCACCATGCAGACGTTGTACTCCTGAGATCTGCTTCTTCTAATAAACCCGTGGTAGAGGATGGGATTAAAACTGATAAACTTCTTGATAGTAAAAAATGTTCTACTCAACATACTCAGCTCCTCTCTGAAGAATTAATATTAATGAGTAATTTGCACTCCTATGGGAAGTGCACTGGACAGGAGGGCTTTCAGCACATGCTGCTGGTGAGTGCAGTCCAAAAGAGGGAGAGAGAGTTAGAGGTATGTTTTGGTGTTTGGGTCTGCATAATGGGACCTTTATTATGTAGTGGACACTTTCTTCCAAGTCAAACTGAAGGGCATTGCAGTATGGCTTAAAGGAAGGTAAAAGAATTGTGTGCTTGGGAGTATTTTTCATGGCTTGAACTTCCCTTTTCCTTTTATTTGTTTATGAAAAAAATTCCATATGAAAGCCTTTCATAGAGAGGCTATAGCATTCACTATTTTAAGTTGGTTGAAAGCAAGATGAGCTGAAAGGAGTCCTTTCACTTGTCCCTCATAGAAGTAATTCCATTCTAGCTGTTAGGTGCCAGAGTAATGTAGAAAGTAGTGTCTGTGCCCTGAATCCTCCCTCCCTCCCTTTGGAGTAAGAAGGAATGGAAGAGGAAGAACGGTGGTATAGTGTGATCCTATCATTTGCTGAGGAAGTCAGAAGGGCTGAAGTACTTCCACTTTAGCTCTGACACATTTTCACCTTGGATTTCATTTCTGGAGCAGAGCTGTTTACTGTGACACTTGAATCTGACCTGAGCTAAGGAAATCAGGCAAATGGACTTGTTTTATCTCAAGCAGAAGAGTCAGTAGTATCAAGGCTTTTCCAGAATGCTTCAAGAGAACTCTAGCTTGGAAAGACCTCGGTGTTTCAAACAGTCATTAATTTCCATCCATTTTAACAAAAATAGAAGAAGACACATAGACAGCTGTTGTGATACCCTTAGAGAACAGCCAAGGTGGTGGCTGATGGCAGCAGAGGAACAGTGAAAAGTTGGTCCAATTGCTATTTTTCCAGAGAGAACCATGCTGGAATACTTTTAAACAAATATCATGCAAAAAAATCTAATATTAATCTAAAATAGAAACTTGTTGCTTAACTATAACAACTCCAACAGCTGGCTGCCTACTAAAGGGCTTTAAGAGGATTTCAGTATTTAACTATGATTTGACTTTTAGTTGTTTGTGTTTATACCATCAAAAATATGGCAACAGAGAAAACATGAATTTATATAACATTAACCACAGAGTTGTTCTAATGCAGTGCTAATCTTTCTCTGTGTATGAATCATCTGGTAGAAAAGGAAGTGTAGAACACCAGAAACCCAGAAACCTAAGAAGGTTTACAGAATGTATCTAGCATATGGTTTCAACTGAGCTTTGACATGTTACCAGTAGAATGGATTAAGCTTTTCAGTACAAGCTTTCCAGCATCATTCCTTAAAAAGGTTAAGGATGTTCAACCCTGAAGGAAAAATCCAGGAACAGAGTAGCCAAGTAACAGATCTGTTCCATTTCCAGTTCAGTATTTGCAAGTTCTCCAGTGGAAAAATACATCCAGGCTTTCATATAAACTTCACGTCAGACAAGTAAATCCCTTCTGCTGGAGGACATGTCCATATCAAAAATTCACTGGCCATTTCAGTGAGAGCCTGTTAGAAGCACAAAGGTGGTATTTGACTAACGCCCCATGGCAATTCCTGTGTTAAGAGCTTGATCCACTGAAATCTTCCTGATAAATTCTAGCAGGCTCTGTGCCTTCATGCTTTTTGATAGTACAATAGCCTAATCTGCGGTCGCAGTTTTGTTAATAAGAAGCAGTGAGTCCTGAACAACTTGTAAAAGAAGCAAGATTTGTAAGAACTCAGTGGACAACTTCTAAGAAAGTCGTGAGGTAAAGCACAAAGCAAGCCTATGGGCACTAAGCCATGTGCTGGGTCTGAATCTTCAATTTACGTCATCTGCAACTGGAAAAACGTAAGTAAACAATGATTCATATATTCTCGGAATACATGATGGTAGTCTAGAAAAGAGAAATTATTTACCAGAGACAAGATTGCACATCAGAAGAACACACAGCTTTGCCTTTATGACCATCCCGTTGTGCACCTGGTTCTGTGCGTGGACATGGTGTGCCACCTACCTGGGGTTGCTTCTAACATCATAGCCTTGGCCTGTCATAGTCCTGCCAGGGTGCACAATGACAGTCAAGGAAATTCACAATTCATTTTATTTGTATGAACCGATACTGACATCGTGTGGCTGCCTGGCAAGGGGCGGAGACCTCTTCCTCAGGCTTCTCTTGTGACTGTCCACTGACTGTAGGGCTAACAACCCCATGATTTTTAAAAGTATGTGTTTGTGATTTGCAGCTTGGGAAGCCAACATAAAAAGTAACAAAATCTGAGTCTTCCCTCCTGTTTTCCTTCTGCAAATTTTCAGTGGCAAGGGCCATCCTTCGTGTTATGTACAAAATGATTGTGCAGGTTATTTGGGGCTGGTAATGACACCCCACTGATTCACTCGTGTAGTCAGTGGCATTTCAGCTATGGAGGAAATGACATGGTCATGCAGGTGCTAGATTGGATTCAAAGTTTACTGTTAAGAATAGAAGCAAAGATTTGCTGCCTGTTTAGCCCTGCCAAAGACATTGCTTGTCAAAGACATTCACAAGGAGACAAGGCAGCATGCCAGTTTCATGGTCACAACTCCATGTAGCATAAAATGCTCTTGGGAAAGTTCACATCTAACCCAGACTGAACCAGACACGGCGCGTCTCCAGTTACTATTACTGGTGATTTAAAATAGCTTTCATTTTGACTAGCTGTGTCTCCCTGCCATGTAGAGATTGCTTTTATGATTTATCAAAGCTTCTTAAGGATGTTATTTCTGAGCTGCCTGCTGCTTCTTTACAGTTAGCACAGTAGTGTGTAGCACTAGAGAGATATTGCTGTATATGTTCCACATTAAAGATCAGACAGGGTAATCCATAAATAACTCTGCAGCTAAAAAGCTTGTGGCAGCTTTGGATTATACAAACAGGCAAGATGCATGCTTGTGGCAAGAGGATGTACAATTTAAAGCAAGACGATTCTATGATTTTGATGTCCAAGTCCACTAAAATAATTTGAAATTTGGTAAAGAAATCACCAGATCTGTCTAACAAATTGATGGAGCATAGTCAGTGTTTCCTGAGCTAATCTATTCCTACTGCACAGTGCAAGGCAGACTTCCCGTATTTCTATAGAGTAACACCATCACTCTCTGCAGTCCCTGCAATGAACATTGCTTTGAAACCCCACCTCATGCTGCTTATTGGATGAACCTATTCTAGATTCAGGAGCAACAATTGCTATTAATGATTAATTAATGACTGAGTTTGAATACAAAATGCAGTAGACATGCAATGAAAGGGAGAAAAGGCAAGCAATGGTGAAAGATAGCATTTCCAATTTGGGTGCTGATTCTTATTTGTAATTTCATGGCTCAAGGAAGAAAAGCACAGACCAAGTTTCATCTGTCTCTCCAAATTGTGCAATTTTGTATTAATATGAAGCTATTATTTGCCTATTTGGACAAAGGCCTACAGCAGAATTAACTGTAAGTAAAGTAGATGCTAATGTTATCTCTGTGCGTGTGCACACGTGTGTGTATGTGTGTGTGAGAGACAAGAGAGAGGGAGCGCGTATGTGAATGTATGTCTCATTCCTTCTCTGACTCAAATTAGAGAGGAAACTTCTTTGGGGCATGATAATGAAAGCCTGATCAGGCCAGTGTGAGATCTCGGGAACCATCCAAGCTGAAGAACAGGTTGCTAATACCACCATTCTGTACATATCAATGTCTGAGCAACACCACCTGGAAGGATGAAATGCAGAAAGCCCACACTCTTATTCTTTTCTTGAGTAATTAGGCCTCAATTCCAGCACAGTAATGAACTCGAAGTCCAGCAGACCAGTTTTGGCTTATTTGTTTGCTAATTACAGTCTTAATTGTGTCAATAGCTGTTTGGGTCTGCACTAATTCAGTCTCTTTAGTTTTAGATTTGCCTCCTGACTTTTACAGTCAATTGTCCACCATGCTATGTACTATCTTTGGTAATGGGCAGGGAAGGAGGATGTGTTTGTGTTGGGGGCACAGTTTAGAGGAAAAGGAGAGCGAAATTGAAATATAAAGATTATGGGAAGGGACACAGGTTGCAGCTACAGGTATAAGTTACATCTGGGAGAACAGGACCAAAGCCCAGCCACACTGCAGGCTAGTGCCATGCAGAATGCACTGTGTTTCCAGGTGTTTAAGAGACTTTGGACCAGATTCACTTCGGGCTATACAGAGTAACATTTTACAAGCCTGCCTACTTGCTTTTAGCTCTCCAACCATAAAGGAAGAAAAACCACTGACTAGCCCTAGTCTTGAAAAGACAAGAAAAGCTTGTGTGACCTGGTCTCTTCTTCATATCGCTCGTGCCTGCCATGGAGTTATTTGTGATTCACTCCACATCTCAAGGGCATACATGCCCCTTGCATTCAGACTCCCCTAAGAAGGTATCCAAAGGGCCAAACAGAACCTTTGCCCCCTTATAGGCATCTGCCTATTGCCTTTTAGAAAACAGACACCTGTCTTTCAAAGTATCGCTCTCATTTTACTTTATTGGTCTAGGAAAACCAGGTGTCTCTGAAATATAGACTAAAATCTAACCAGATTGTGCAGACTGTACCATAGATCTTTTTGGAAAATACCTACTTCATCTTGGACAGTCATGGCAACAAATCATGGTGTTTCTTCACTAGGAGTCCCCAGCACAACACTAGAGTCTGATCATAGAATCATAGAATCATAGAATCATAGAATCATTAAGGTTGGAAGAGACCTCCAAGATCATCGAGTCCAACCGTCAACCCAACACCACCATGCCCACTAAACCATGTCCCTAAGCGCCTCATCTACCCGTCTTTTAAATACTTCCAGGGATGGTGACTCCACCACTTCCCTGGGCAGCCTGGTCCAATGTTTAACCACTCTTTCAGTAAAGAAATTTTTCCTTACATCCAATCTAAACCTCCCCTGGCGCAACTTGAGGCCATTTCCTCTCGTCCTTTCGCCAGTTACTTGGGAGAAGAGACCGACACCCACCTCGCTACAACCTCCTTTCAGGTAGTTGTAGAGAGCAATGAGGTCCCCCCTCAGCCTCCTTTTCTCCAGGCTAAACAACCCCAGCTCCCCCAGCCGCTCCTCATAAGGCTTGTTCTCCAGACCCCTCACCAGCCTCGTTGCCCTTCTCTGGACACGTTCCAACATCTCAACATCCTTCTTGTAGTGAGGGGCCGGCCTCACCAGTGCCGAGTACAGGGGCACGATCACTTCCCTACTCCTGCTGGCCACACTGTTTCTGATACAGGCCAGGATGCCATTGGCCTTCTTGGCTGCCTGGGCACACTGCCGGCTCATGTTCAGCCGGCTGTCGACCAGCACCTCCAGGTCCTTTTCCGCCAGGCAGCTTTCCAGCCACTCTTCCCCAAGCCTGTAGCGCTGCATGGGGTTGTTGTGGCCGAAGTGCAGGACCCGGCACTTGGCCTTGTTGAATCTCATACAGTTGGCCTCGGCCCATCGATCCAGCCTGTCCAGGTCCCTCTGCAGAGCCTTCCTACCCTCGAGCAGGTCAACACTCCCGCCCAACTTGGTGTCGTCTGCAAACTTCCTGAGGGTGCACTCAATCCCTTCGTCCAGATCATTGATAAAGATATTGAACAGAACTGGCCCCAATACTGAGCCCTGGGAAACACCGCTCGTGACTGGCTGCCAACTGGATTGAACTCCATTCACCTGATGAGGATATAGTTTACCGTATAGTACCACAATTTGACTTACAATAATAATGTGTATTTAATATTTTTTAAAATCATGGACTGAAAATACCAATTTGGACCAGACATAATAAGACTGGCATTGGCTTGGCTTTCCAGAATAGTTTTGCCAACGAGTCTCTCGTGATATTGACAAGAGTGTCTGCTTATCAGCTTATCCTGATTGCTCTGAGATGCATTCTGCCAAATCCCAGAAAATATGCCAACTCCTGTAACATTTTGAGGATGGACAAATGACTTGTTGGGATTAAGGTGAGGCCAATTCATTTCCTGCCTGTGCAAGTGGAATGTAATTATAATCAAAAGTAAAAGGGAAATGCATTTAACCAATGCACTAATTATACCCTCCCTGCTGCTGGTCCCTTTGCTATTTGATATGATTGAGAAGTGAATCAGAAAACAAACTATACAGACACAGGCACAACAATACAGCCCTTTGTTGGCTACTAATCAGTTTGCAACACGAAGGCAGCAATCCCCTAAATTTTGCACTCCCTGCTTGTGTCTGGGTTTCCATCAGCTTCTCCATGCATTTGCTGGTTTTTGGAGTCTCTGTGGAAGACACCATTGAACACCTCTTTTTCCACAAGAATTGTGTGAAATAGCATAAAGATACAGTAGTTAGGGACAGGAAATTTCTTCTGGGACTGTATTCTGCTCTGCTTCACTTCCTTCCTTTCCATTTCCCAAGACAGATACCCAGCGATGGATCCCATCATGCCACACTACACCACTGATGCCGTCAGCAGGCTGTAAATATCTCTGGCGAAAAATTAAACAAATTGATAGAGAGATATATCCTTGCTAGTAGGTAAGGATAAACAGATGCTTGTGTTGCTGATGTACAGCTGTGACTAATTTTAAGTACAGATGTATTTTTCTGGAAATTTGTGGAGTAAGACCAGAACTTATGGCTGTAGTCCCTCTTCATTTGGCTGGACAAAAAGCAGAAATGTCATTTCCTTGTTCTGTTGACTGGTATAGACATTGCTATAGAGGCATGAAGAAACAGCAACCCCCCCCAATCCCACCCCACTGATTTCTGTAACCTCCTGATGACAGTGTACAGCTGGGTGTGAGGAAGTTCACGGCCTCCATGTACTGGGCCAGAGGAACTTAAGTCTACTTATGAATTGCATTCCTGAAATGATTTCTGAAATATTAAACACAGAAATACCTACAAAAAAAGTGTTCAAGCATTTACTAATTTGCTACCTTCAAGGTTTTGCTGTTTCAAGGTCTCATTCATTTTATCAGTCAACAAGAGCTCCATGTTAAAGGACTTTTAGGCCATGATTAGTTTATTTAATAATTACTGATTCAGTATCTCAGAGCTGTTTTGCATTCTTCAAAAAAACCATTCTGAATCAGCCATGGTCCTTCATATAACTCATCTATTCTCTTGCTTCATACTTGAGAACATTTTATTCTACTTCTTTTCATCACTGTCATCATGTTTGCCCCCTACTACATGGACAAAAGGAGTTGGGGAACTTCCTATCTAAGTATCAAGAATCACACAAAGTACAGACAAAAGGAAGCAAAGATTTTATTGACATTTCTTTACATAGAACACAAGCTACACAAAATGCCACAATAAAGCATATGTAGAAAAATAGTAGAATCATATTGGCACTGATGACTATTCATTATTATTATTAATATCATCATCTTATTATACAGGTTTCATCATAACCATAATAAATAAGCATTAAAATTTCACAGTGGCGTTATAAGCTTTACATTCATGATCTTGTTTATACAAGGGACCATGTCAGATTTCTTCAGCTTTTTTGTATGAACATGATTCAAAGTAGTAGATTTAAAAATTAAAAGCCCTTTCCCTTAACCTATAAGGATCTGTCCACATTAATCCATTGACTTGATCCCTTGGAGAGGTCTGCATTTGTCTAAAAAGACGTTACTTTGAAAACACAATTGACTAACTGGAAAATTGACCTTAAAAAGAACCCAGGACATTTGCTATCTTCTGGTGGTCCCACTGTGAGATGCCATGAATGTTACTGGCTGCCATTCGGCAAAATCCTTAGGCTGTATAAACTGCTGTATCAGGTTTATCCATGTGGGGATCTGGCCCATTATATCAAAAGTGCATTTGAGCAACATTTCTCAGGATCAGACCTTTAGTCAAGACCTTGTGAATGCTGTTGAGTCATAACCTACATTTCAAGAAAATTGATTTGCACCTCCATTTTCCCTAAAATGTCATGGAATTGACTCAACTTCATTTGTTTCCACTTTGTGAGATGAGGTTTTTTTGTCGATATAAGTCTCACTTAAATCTTGACAGACATAGTTAAAGAAAATTGAAGTGTATGGCAGTTGACAAATGTTCATTAGGGAAAGGGAAGTAAATTAGAGAGAGGCAGAACAGTGTTGTAAATCTTGGTGTCTTAAAAATAAATAAACAGTACAGATTTACCAAGCTCACAGCCTCTAAATATTGCCTCTTCTGTCTGATTTGAAATATATTCGTGAGAAACGTAACTGCCTCAATCAAATGTAATAATGTCTCATTTAAAGTGCAACCTCTAGTGTCACATGACAGAATCAGTTGTACTCATATTCAGACCATAGAAATGGTTGTAATTAAAAATACCATAGACTACTAATCTGCAAAGTTCAGCCTCGGTATCAGGTTACTCTCTTTAAATCCAAACTTGCAGAAGGTTGTACTTATTGTTACATGCACCAGTTATATCATGCATATTGCTTGCCCTGAACAATGAGCCTTAAAGGAAGTACTTGGAGAATGATGTATCTCTGATGCGTTGTTTTGCAGCCTGTGTGCACAAACATGGGCATGTATACCAATGCTAGTATTTCACATCCACTATGCATGGGTATAAATGGTTAGTAAGTCCAGGGGTCAGCCTCTTGATTTTTTACAGTTTTTTATGAAAAAAAAAATTGAACTGCTTAAAGTTGAAATTAATCACTTGAAACTCAGCCCAATAGTATTTGTCAGTTACTTATCTGAAAAAATATATTTCTTTTTAAAAATTTTCCAGCCTTGCCCTTGTGAACTAAAAACTGTAAAAGTATGCTTAAAGAAAACCACTTTCAGAGTTAATTACTTACAGGAAATAGTAGGTTTTAATTCCAAGGGGCATTTTCTTATAATTTAATAAGTAAAACATAACTCTTTGAAACATAGGATAAGGATCTTTACAGAACTATATTCCTGTCCACTGAATTCTATTCCACATGTCAGTTGAGGAACAGTGAAGGTCTAATTTTAGGTGTTACCATTGAGCTCAGAATTAATCCGGCAGTGTAAAGGGTTCCATTTGAATAGATACCGTACAACTGAGAAGTTATTTCTGATGACATTGCTAACTTTAACTATTAAAAAGTTAGAGCCTGATTTTGAGGGTTACAATTTTAATACACTTTAAAAAGAGTTTCATCAAGGTTTCCAAGACTCTCAAACCAAGATAATGGTTCCAGCATCATAAACAGAGTAATTGTGTTTGGACATTGCATACAGGGAAAGATATAACATCAATCAAGACCTGCCTCCCAGATATGTTTTGTTTGGAATATAAACCCGAATTTTCTAATTTTAAGTGCCTGAGTGTGAATTTGCAGTGTGGAACAGAGGGATAAGAGAGAGGACAGGATTCACCTATTTTCTTGATTTGCCTAAATTAGACACTCATTACCATAAGCTCCCTCTAAACAAGAAAGAAGGTCCCCCAGCAGGCAAGTCTTCCCAGTTGAGGCTTGTACTGTTCATTGAAGGTAATTCTGTATATAGAGAAATTTTAATTTTTGGATATCTCAGGTGCTGTGGCTAATTGTCTAAGCATAAGTGGAAAGATGGAGATTTAAGGTCAGGGTGGTTTTTTTTTTTTTTTTGAAAGGAATTGAGTATATATTAGGGGATTTATGAAGACGATTGAGGCCTTAGTCTAAGACTAATAATAAAGGGATTCATTGTTCAAGTCCAAGCAATCCAGTCCTGGGTTAAACTGTTCAGCATTTAAGAAAGCTTACTATTAAAGACAAATCCAAGTAACAAAATATAGAAATAAATTTTAATTTATTTCTGACCTTTGTGTTTTGGAATATGCTGATCTGTGTTTTGATTTTGACCTAATGCTTTTCCCAAACATACAATAATATTCTGGAATTATTTATTTTAGTGAATAGGGTTTGGGAAACTGTTCTTTTTGCTTTCTCCATCATTACTGCCATCTTGGTGGGGGTATATCCCTGTCACATCATAGACAGAAGGAGGGTTTATCCTGCATCTTTACCTTCTCCCATCCTTAGTCTATCAGTATATCAGTCCTAATCTGGACTCTTACTCACCTGGAGCCCCTAAAAGGCATGGGACAAAACACCAGTGTATCTTCTTTCTTGGCAAAACAAACACAGTGGAAAATAAACCTAGAAAACACTACCGATTACTAGTGGTTTTTGAAATATGTTTGGTTTTTTCCCAGACATGCAGTTGCAAAGGAGTACCATGGCTTGTCTAGACTGATCTCTGTCATACTTCATAAGAAGATTTAACGGCAGAAAAAGGAAATAGCTAATTTCCCAAACTGGATGCATAGTCAAATATATACAAGACTAAAATTAGTAAGAAGAGTGGCAACGCTGATAAATCTTTGGTCTATCAGCTTAAAAATGAACGCTTGGTTGAAGAGGATGGATGTCAAGGAAAATTAAAAAATGGTGACAAGCTTGCTGTCTCAGGAGATAGGGCAGCTCAGTTTGACATGTTGCATTGACCATGGAAACCATGGAGGTGGTAGATAACACACATCAAATTCAAGACTGCTTGGATAAGATTAGTCGACTAATTGTGTGCCAAGAGGTTGACAAATCACTGTACAAAACAATCTCTTCCCTCCAATGAGGTGGATGAAGCCAGCAAATTGCTCCTTCACAGGAGCTCTGGAGGATAACCAAAGTAAACCCCCCCCAAAAAGTAACAGAAACCTGTTAGACTCAACAATCACCTCCAGCTTCTAAGTATGGTATGGCATACACACACTACGTATGGGAACATACATTCATTACATATGGGAACATAACATAGATTACATAAGGGAAAAGGCATTTTCTGTGTACATATGTATGTAGGGTATACCACACATATGATATGTATGGCATACAAGAACTACACTTTGTATTATCATTTTTACAGAAGGTGATGATGCACCTTAGATCAAAAAGGTTCCCATAGTCTCTTCTTCAACCTTTCCTGTGCATGTAGCTGCATATATGATAATGTATCAGAAATGCTTTGACATCTTTCCACAGTGGGGAATGATGCAGGTAGTCTTATCCATATAAAAATAGCAAAGAGTGAGCATTTCTCCTGGATTGGGACAGGTCGATTTCTACTAGCACTTATGCTTTCAGGAAGGAATGAAAAACTTTTTAAATTAGTTACTAGAAATTGCCATGAAAATTGAAATATTTGAGCTTTCAGCACCAAAAGCTGTTATACTTATTAGCGTAACCCCATTTATGGGAAGTATAGAATAAACGAGGCCATCTCAGTACTCAAACCACCCACTCCAAAAAAAAAAAAAAAAAAAAAAAAGGAGTTGTTTGAGACTGGACTTTTATGTGGAGGAGGTTTTTTGTTCTTTTGGATAAGCTGTTTGTGTTTGTGGCCGATAGCTTTCAAAGACTGAAAGGCATGCTGGATTGCAATGAGTAGTCCTATTCACGGTGTCACAGTTTCATATTTTCAGAGGCAGAAGCTACTTGAAGATGTGCAGCTCCATGCATCTAGCCAATGGACTTCTGGCACATATATGTATGTGTGCAAATCAGTTTCAGACAGATGTGGTTAGTTTGCTACACAGGTAATAGGATCTTGCAGCACTTCGAGTGAAAATAGAGTTGAATTTTCAAAAACAGAGAAATCAAGTTTCAAGGTTGTAATAGAAGTTAATTTAGTCTGACCTTTTGCATAAGAAGAGTTTATACATATTTATTCTTTATACGTTTATCCTATGCAGGGAAGGCCTGACTAATCTGCATTTAAAGCAGCTCTACACTGATTAAACTGTTTTCATAAGCATTTCTATTCAGTGCATCGATTTCTTTTAGGGAAGTGCAAATGTATTATATAGTCTTATTAAAATAGAGAAGAAACAGCAGCAGCAGCTCTTTCAGACCAGAGACTGTCAGGAAGCAGCATGCTGTGGACCTGATGATCACAAGGTAAGTGATCATCCCTGTCTGTCATGCAAGGGTGGAGCAGACTCACATCAGACTTCCTCACTATCTGTGCCTAAAGCTTACCAATGACTAAGATCACCTCAATTAAGATGTGCAAAAACAGGAGGGAAACAATTAGCATGGCAGTGAGCATGCCAAAGGTACAATGGGGGACCAGATTTATTGTGTGCTGAAAAAGAGGCCCACAAATGGTGGTGATATGCCACGGTCACAGCTCTTTGCCCTTGCTAGTGCTATTACCTTAACCAAGACAACACAGGAGCAGGAAGTAAGGATGAACTCATAGGGGGATGCAAGATGGAAGCTTGCAAATTGTGGCAGCCGGACAACAGCTCCAGCTCTTCATATTAGAATCTGAGTTAGGAAGAGGATGTGATGAGAGCCAACAGCCCGTGAGACCGTCCTGTGCAGAGAAAATGCACCAGTCTGCACCAGAACTATCATCCAAGGAAGTCTGCCAGTACCTGGAGCCTCCTAAACCCAGTTCAAGGTTGAGAAACTGGAAAGGGCCCAGCAAAGGGCTACCAAGATGATGAGGGGGTCTAAGCACATGGCTTCTGAGGAGACGTTGAGCATTAGGCTTGTTTAGTCTGGCAAAGAGGAGACCAAGTGACAATCTAAGAGCTGTCTGCAGGTATTGAAAAGGGAGTTACAAATACATCAGAAACAAAATCTTCACCATGGATTAAAAAGGTGGTATAATAAAAGGAAACAGCAAGAAGTTGCAGCTTGGAAAATTTGATTTTTTTTTTTTTTTTCCTTAGGAGAGATGTATAGCAGTTGAAAAGGTAATCCAGAGTAGTTGTATATCCATCACCAGATGTTTTCAAGACTCAGCAAGACAAAGCCATGGCTGGCCTTACCATGATGCTCGTGATAATCCTGCTTTGAACAGGAATTAGACTGGGACACTTCCAGCTGTTCCTTCCGAAACAAAATATTCTGTCTCTTGTAATATGTTTGGATAGGTGGATAACAGTTCTCATATAAAGGGCTGAAAAAATTGAATGGAATGAATGTGTGAACACGGTGTACCACTCCTGAATAAATGGAATGGCAGTGATGAATGTATTTGTGAATACATGTCTGGAATGACTTCACAGTCTCTGGAGCGAACACTATCAACTGAATACTCACTGTGGGAAGAAGCTCTGTGGGTGGCTATATGCAGCACTCTTAAAGGTACTGAGACCTTTTAATTTATTTCAGAATGAGATGGACCAGGCCTATAGAACATTTTAAAGACAAATAATTTTTCTTTTTACAAAATATTTTTTCTTTTTTACAAATCTTTTTCTTTTTTCTTTAGAAGGGCATATCCCTCACTTAGTACTGTCATTTTAAAGAGATGCTGATCACCTGCATGACACTTTTTTCTTTAATTTCTAGAGTTCTGTTCTGAGCAACCATGAATGTCATGGATGGATGAAAAGTTCTGTTGGGTCACTTAATCAAAACCTCACATCACACACATAAAATGCAGCTTGAAGGACTGGATTTGTACAAATCTGTCATGGTTTAACCCCAGCCAGCAACTAAGCACCACACAGCTGCTCTCTCACTCCCCCTCTCAGTGGGATAGGGGACAGAACAGGAAAGGTAAAAGTGTGAAAACTCATGTGTTGAGATAAAGACAGTTTAATAATTAAAAAAAAGGAGGGGGGAAAAACAACAAAGAGAGAAAAAGGGAAAAAAAAAACAAGAAAAACAAATGACGCAAAAAAACCCAATTGCTCATCATCAACTGACTCATGCCCAGCCAGTCCTTGAGAAATGGCAGCCCTGGACAACCTCCACAGTGCCCCCACCCTGCCAAGTTTTATTGTTGAGTATGACAACGTACAGTATGGAATATCCCTTTGGTCAGTTGGGGTCAGCTGTCCCAGCTGTGTCCCCTCCCAACATCTTGTGCACCCCCAGCCTACTCGCTGGTGGGGTGGTGTGAGAAGCAGAACAGGCCTTGACTCTGTGTAAGCACTGCTCAGCAGTAACGAAAACATCCCTGTGTTATTAACACTGTTTTCAGCACAAATCAAAATCGTAGCCCCATACAAGCTATTATGAAGAAATTTAACAGCATCCCAAGTCAAATTCAGTACAAAATCTAAAACTACTGACAGTACTTCAGAGGATGGTAGAAAGTAACTGCCTTGTTTGGATATTTAGACAATTTTGTAGCTTTGCATGCGGGCAAGGACAGAGGGATAAAAAGAAGAGGAACTCATGGAAGACACAGGCAAAAGAAAAGCAGGAGATGTAGCCAGATCATGGAAAGGTGACCATACAAACTTGGGAATGTCTGGGAGAAACAGAACAGTAGCTTAGGGCAATTCAGACTACACAAAGGAGAGCAAATTAAGGGAACCATGAACAAACAGAGCAAGAGGGACAATCTTGCTGTGGTTGCGTTTGATCCAAAAGGCAAAACCAAACCAGAGAAGAGTGAGCTGCAGTTAAACAAGTCCCAGACTATGTATTTTATGACTCCAAACTTTAATGAACTAATTTTTACTTCAGTGATTATCTGTGCACACAGTTGTGCCATACTTCACAAAGTTCCTGAGACTCAGGTACTATAGCTTGCCATAAAGCAACTGCATTAAAGAGTGAGAATAGGTAGGCTGAACTCTGACTCCAACAAACCTGGATTTATACTGATTTATACCTGAAAAAAATTCAATTATTAAATACACACTGGAAATTTCAGGGAGGGGGTAAATTAATATTAAAGATTGAGCTGGAAATTGTCAATTACTTAACAACATTCAACATCAAAATTGCTGAGCATATGTATTGAAATAAAACAAAACACTCCATAAGAGTTCTCCATGGACATGACCTTTAGCATCTAAATGACCAGCTGGAATGAAATATGTTAGGCTGTTCTGATGATAATTTTTAAATGGAAATTTAAGTCCACAAAGAAAATAATCATTCAGCTAGGCTGACACATATTGGCATGCTGAGACTGCTGCAGAAGTGCCCCATGACTATTCATTATATATAAAGTTTCATGGGATATTTGCATAAACCTTCACAAGGGTCTAACCCTGTTATTGGAAGTTCTCACCTTTCTCCTGCGTTACCACTTTGCTATTTCAAATGCAGAGGTAGAATGGAAGAGGTCTTTTTTTTTAACATGCAGAAAGCACCAGAGGAATATACAAATTCTAATGAAAGCTTTGGCTTGAATTCCCAGTTTTCACATCACCTTGTGATAGCTTTCTCTCTCAAGCGTGGCTCTTCTCTGGCAAGGGAACAGTGAAGAGGATCAGTCAGTGGATATTTATGAAGTGCTTTGAAGTAAAATAGTGCTCGGTATTCCTGTTAGTAATTTCCAAAGCTCTGTGCTAAGGTTTCAAGCCTTTAGAATATAATCCTTTAAAGCTAAGCAATTTTAACTTCCTCTATTGTCAGTGGACAGACCTGATTTTGAAAACAAATTAACAGTTTCATTAAAGAGAAAATGGACATCCATTGGAGGCTGGGAAAAGACACATTTCCTGCCAAATTTTAAAGGAGCCTGATTCATCTCTTCAATGTTTGCTTTTGATCAAGTTGTACAGTCAAAACCTGCACCTAAGTATGAAAAACTGAAGAGCTAATAATTAGGGATGTCATTCAGTCCACGAATGCTGGGCCTCTACTTTTTGTCTACGACTTAGGCACCCAAAAAGTGAGTTTTATAATAAGTTCCCTGGTCAGGGAAGAGAGGTAGGTAACCCTGAATCCCACCAAGCAGAAAACAGGATCGCTCCTGAAGACTTTCAGTAGTAACTCTTTCAGTGGTCCCTACCTCTCTTAGGTACTACTAAGTAACGGTACTGACTACATAGAGAAATTAAGACTTTTATTTTAGTAGAACAAATTCATTTTGCAACTAACTTTTAAGCACAAATTAGGTGATGAAGTTAGGCTAGATTCTATCCTCCAAGTAGAAACATCTCCAGAGGTTTCTCCATGTTTTATGCAGGTCAGCATGTGACTATTATCAGGAGATTGAAAACCACCCCCTTGAAAATCCTCAGCCCAGCTGCAGAAAGAACTAGCTCTTCTGTCCCTCATCTACTCACACTTAGTCACTACTGCAATTTCTTTCCATCCATATTCAAGAAACGTATCTTCCATTTCAGAAGAGATTAAATTCTTTCAAAGTGGAGCTCAATAGGCTCTAGGAGCCCCAAAATAGTGGAAATTTCCATACAGCTGTTAATAAAGACATGATATCCACTGGATTGTTATAACCACACTGTTTTCAAGTGCTTCAAATTTTTTAAAATAGTTAATGCCAATCTTTTTAAATGCTATAGTCTGCTTATATACAATTTTTATTTAAAGATGAACTAGAGATTGAAAACAAGTCAAGGCCTCTTTGTGTCTTTTCACTGTGTCCTTCTATGAACTTGTCAATAAAACTGGATAAGTTTTTGTTCTTCTTTCTTCCAGAGTTACTGTGCCACTCCAAGCTAGATAACTGCCACTGAAAAGGAAATGGCTTCAAGGGTCAGGTGCTATTTCAAAGCAAAATAACCCTTCTTTGGGCCTTTGGGGTGGGGATTGAGTCCCATAACAGTTCCAGCACTGTGTGGGATTCAGCTGATCAAGTGTAGATGTCAAGTAAGTAGATAGCTAAATCTGATATCCTGCATAGTCAGTGTAAAAGAACAGGACTAGAGAAAATTAGGCCAGAAAAGCAAAATATGTCTGATAAATCACACCTTAAAAGTGCATCTTTCCTTCCACTGATCATAAAAGGATTTAATCTTCCCCTATTAGGACACAAACAGACATCTACACCACAGTTGCCTAAAGTTAAGTGAGATGATACTACTCTGTGTTGAGTTTTTCAATTCTTTATAAGGAATTTTTATAAGTGAGACACTGATGTGGATGCCCCATCACTGGAAGTGCTCAAGGTCAGGTTGGATGGGGCTTTGATCAACGTGATGGTTGATCATGACAGCGGGTTTGGACTAGATGATCTTTAAAGGTTGCTTCCAACCCAAACCATTCTATGATTCTATGAAATTCACCCTTGCTGGTGCACCTTCCTGTCTTCCTTCCTTTCCCCAGTCTTTGCCGCTGTCTTTCAAAGCCCTGAGATCCTCTGTCTTTGCTGCTCTTTTCCTACATGTGGGCTATCACTTTTCCTTCAGAGAACATACTCATCAGGGCTATAGCCCATATTTCATCTTTAACACTGGAAAACCTCGATAAACAAATGCACTTTACCTGTTGGAGCCAGGAGATCCTCCATGCTGGTTGTAAGACTTCTAGATGCTAAATAAACAACCCGGAATTGCTGGCTTTGTTTTTTTCTTAACTAAAGAATCCCATAGAAGTGAAGGGAGTTTCACTTCAAAGACAGCTAACATTAAGCCCAGAGCTGGCTCTGGGCATTGGCAAGCTACAAATTTCATGGTTGTCCCTCCTCTGTCTAAGTTCTTGAAAAACTGTCTCATCTTCTGTGAATATGAGAGCTTCACTTAAGATTTTAAGCACTACCCCCGTAGATATATCAAGCCAAGAGAAGCTTGTGCAGTTTGAAGGGAAATCCTTGTAGCAATACTGCTAATGTACTTAAATGTATCTAAAAAGGCTTTATGTGAAAGGACAATACATTAAAATTCCAAAGGTTGAGACAGAAACAAAGATGCTAACTGTGCAGTTATTTTGTTATTTGTTATGAAGGTAATACTTAATGTATATTTCTTTATATATAAATCAAAAAAATCTGAAAGTAAATCCATGTTGATTGCTATAGTTTGATGAAGTCCAACCACTTAAATGTTATTTATATTATAAAGATGATGAAGATTTCCTTGCAATATGGTCTACACAATTAGAGTGGATTTACAATATTGAGTCTTTATCAAGGCAACATCCCATTAAAAAGAATAAAAGAAGAAAAAGAGGGGGAGGCTATTCTGAGAACCTTAAAATGAATGCTCAGCTAGACCATTACTGCCAATATTTCCCACAATGTTCTGTCAGCATAAGGAAGATAAAATCTATCTCATCATTTCATAGGAATGACATCTCCCAGATTTTTCTGAGGCTCTGTAGAAGCTCTCTGCCATACCCCACAAGGAGCAAGCAGTATGGACCTAATCCAACTCCATGTACAATCCAACTCCAATTCTGGAATCAGACTCTGAGCCATGGAAGAATACTATATGTATAGGAATATGGAAACCTTTAGGTATGTTTATCCATCAGTCAGAGCACTGGTAGCAGTATAGAATGTGAAAGGGAACATGCTGAACATACTGAAACCAACTTCAGCAATACAAAAGAGACCTTTTCACATTTCCCTTCTCTCACAATCATGCAAACAGAAGGCTGGGAATGCCGTCCAATGTACAAGGCAAGGCAAGAAACCACCATTCTGAATGTAAGAACAGCTACACTGATATGTTGTCAGACTTAGTATACGCAGGACTGAAAAAGTTGGTGCGTGAGACCTTGAAATAAGCACAATTCTTTGTACAGACTGTATACATATATACACACACATACATTAGGCATGTATATATGTGTAAACTAACCTCTCTTTCAATGTTTTTCAAAATTTTCTGTTGGCAGACTCCTGAACATTTTATAAAAGAGGAGCAGATGCTCAAACAGCACACTTGCTGATGGTTGGAGATTGCTCTTCTTGTTTTTCACATACTCTTTAGAAGTCCATGTCTGTGGCTCAAAACCACTGCACTGTATAGCAGCTTAACCTACATGTCTCATTATATTTAAAATTCTGTAAACAATTTACCAAGGAAGAAGTAAGCTGTGATATGTAAGTGTAGCTGGCACTAAAATGTTGAGGCCAAAAAGTGATAGAGACTTCCCAAACAAGGAGCGGGAACCAGAAGTTCTTGATTCTTGACAGGATTTATTAGTTAACAGGGTAAATCTGGCTTTTAGCTTTAAACTGTCAATTTATAAAAGGGAAAGAAAGAGAAAATAGTATCTATCTATTTTATTCAAGTACTGAGGTAATACTTAATGTTTAAAAAAATTGTCAATATTGAAACACACCATGTAACTGTTTCTATATAATTTCTGCCCCTCTGAGGGGCAGATGATTTTTAGGTGCAATATACCTTCCTATTTTCAGGTGACCTTAGTCTCACCTTTTGTATATTCCTTCTTTCTCCTTCCTATTTTAAAAGCATGCCTACATTATCAGACCAGCCTTGTTCTTTAGCAGCATTTACCAGTCTGCTAGCAACTCTTTTCTTGAACTAATTCTGTGTAACTTTTCCACTTTTCTTCTTTTGAAAAAAACTAGTTTTACTTTTTGCATGTACAAATATTTCCTTGTGGTTGCAAGGTCTTTTGTTTTCATTTTCTAACTCTTTTATTTCAGAAATCTCCACTATCTTGCTCTTAATTTACTGATTAGAGTCTTGACACCTGAAACCACCTTTGTTATTTTTTTATCATTTTTGTCACAAGATATAGATGACTGGTCACTTATGGTTTTAAACAAATTATATTTGCATTAAAAAATTACCTGCCTTCCAAACAAAAATAATTGTGAAGAATTATTCACTTTCTCTTTTTTGAAAAAACTGCTGTGACATTGAAAAGTTATCAAAATGTTATGAAAATGTATAGAAAGTTATTGAAATTTTTCACTTTAATAACTTTTTGATAAAAATTTTAATGAAAAATTGAAAAAAAAAACTAAAAAAGTGAAAAATGGGTTCTTTTCCAAACCCTTAAAAACAACTTGGATATCTTTGTATGAATAAAGTTTTAAATGTTTCAACCAGCTGTAACCATATAACTAGGACTGTATATAGCACTGCAAATGGGCATTAGTAAAGCGTTAATAGAGCATTGCAGAGGTGCCTAAGAAGACATCCTCATACTTTTTAAGCTTTCCACAATCCTTACTGCTCTGTGTCTCCAGCTTATTTTCATCTGATTGGGGTTTTTAGGGGTATTACTGGCTATATTTTGAAATTCATCTCAGAGTAATATATTTTAAAAAAATAAAAATTTGTTGGGGTAAATGTACTTAGATACAAATGTAAAACTAAAAATTTTACCTCTAAGGTTATAACAAGCACAATAATGATCCTTTATAAATGTAAACAGGAGAAATGTTAATGGATGCCACTGATATTTTACAAGTAATCCGATAGACTCCTCTTGGTTTGGCAAATTCTAACTTGAACAAAATTCTTCCCAACTTAAAGTTGTGGGTTTTTTAAAGACAAATATCAACATTTCTTCATTCTATGTTAAATATTTCACTCCTTTCCGTTATTTGAATGTACGTATGTTAAAAATTATTACCAGTAATGGAACCATCCAGATATTTTCTTTCATCAAATGGAAACATTGAAACTTTCATAAATGTTTTTTCAGACTTCTCAGTTCATCACAAAGGAGGTTTTAACCTGAGTTCATATATGCTTGTTTCCTCTTGTGTTAACTACCCCAAAAGTGCTGCAAATATATAGCTTTGTTAATACGTAAATAAGCGTTAAATCAAGGACAGCCAAATTCCTGGGTTAATATTCAGGAGAAATGGGAATCACACTGGTCCAATCACATTTAGAGAATTAGCTTTCTTATTCTGATTCTGTACTTCTGAAGTGGCTCATGTCTTTATGTGGACAAAGAACATAGAAACTGAAGAGGAATATTTATTTCTTCCAAAAGCACCAATATTTGGAAGCTTGAATGCCTTAAAGCCATAGCACTTTATTCTCTGAAACAGAAATGGAAACTGAGAGTTTGAACGTCCTGCCTGATCTCATTTCTAATACTGCACTCTTTTGGCTAAGGGATTCTCCTCCACTCAATGAAAAGGTTTGCCTCTGTTACCCCGCACTTCAGGCACTATTTGAAGTAGTTGAGTCCTGCCACAAGGAAAAACTTCTCCAGGAAAAGTTCAGAGTCCAGCACGGCAATGTGGGCAGCCCGGCCTATCAATGTGTTGGCGGTGTTTGGCAGAGCATGGAACACGTTGTGTCTGATCAAAGTGCAGTCCTTCGCCCCAATCAAAGGCTGGAGCAGGTTGTTAATCATTTCTGCATAAACAGGACCTGCAAAAGAGTTTAGATGTTACACCTCCATGACAAAGCTGCCAGATCCCCTCTTTCCTTCCAGTATCATTTACAGTTGCAATGAGAAAGAAAATAGAAGCAAGGCCAAAATGCAAGAGATAGATAGCAGTCCATTTCAAAGATTTGCCAAGTGCCAGGATGCTGTTAATCTAATGGAGGCACTGGCCATCTGAAGAGGTCTGCTGAAGCTGCTAGCTTGAAGAGTGGGACACTCTTCAGCATTTAGTCTCATTTCCTCTGTGGTGGAAGGAAATGCTCTTGTTTCCTTCAGGGGAAGAGGGTTGGACTAACGCTGACTGTGAATTCAAATGCAAAAGGGTCTGGCAAGATGTAGAGGTCCATTCGGGTTTCTCTGGGGAATCTAATGCAGGAAGAAAATTATGCAGATAGTTGAGTTTACAGTGGAAAAACAATGGCTCAGGCAGCTTGTACTCATAAATGATCTACACTGAATGTAGATCTGGCTCCTGCAAGGTCAAACATCTCCCTGTGAGAAACAACCACTGGAAGAGTTAGAAAATTACCTTTTAATTCATATATGAGGTAGGATAGAAAGATCTGTAATTTAGGTAAGATGTGTGAAGTCAACCATGTTGACTATTGGGCCTGGGTGTCTCTTTCTACTTCCAAAGAGTACCTCCATTTCTAGGTAATCACATATGTGAAATAGGTATGAAATTACACAGAACGTTATTTCTGGAAGTGGTATCAAACTGAAGCCATGAAACATTTTATAAATGAGGGAGACTGCTAATAACAAAGGCAATAATTGGGACAATACACAGCCTGAGCTCACAGGAGGACTAGGCCTCTGATGGCGTGAGTCCTGATGTGCTTTACAGATTTTATTACAAACCAATATGATTTTGGATCTGTCCCTTAAATTACCTGGCAATTATCCAAACACTATTGAAAACAAAGGGAAAACCCACTGACTTTGGATGTGCTGAGAGAGATTTCATTATGTGAAACAAAGGTGAGACAGTACTAGTAAATCAGTAGACTACAGAAAAACATTGTCACGAGCTAGTTCTATTATCATCACTTTTAAAAAAAATAAATTAGAGGGAAGGAGAAGAAGCAGTAAGAAACCTTTGATTATGACCTGATTGAAATTTGTTTTCATCAGACAAAGAGCTTCTTAAAAAGCTTCTTTTAGTGATTTCACTAATTTCCTGTGGGAAGAGAACATTTTCTTCCTTATCAAATAAACATTTGAGTTTTCATCATGCTGATGAAAAATCCTTCTAATGCACTGACCTCAGTTACACAAAAACACAATTCTTCAACAGCTTTGTAAGTATAAGAAGGATCTTAAACATACCTGTGTGTCTGTCCTTAAGTGCATTTTTGCACATTTCTATTCTTGCCGAATGAAAGGGTACGTATCTGTCTTGGGGTGAGGCCACTAACACAACATTTTTAAAGTACTGAAGACCTGTGGCAAATGCATGAAATACATCTATCACAATGATGCACAGCAATGAAAATACATACAGTGTCAGCATGACGACTTCATGTTCAAACACATTTGAAAATCTACAGGGCAAAATAGATGATAGTAACTAAAACATGCAACACAAGCTTAGAAAGATTAATAATAGCTTAAACCCATTTCTGCTGCTTCTGCAAACTATTTACTTATCAACGGTCATACAGGTCAATTGTTTGTCAACAAAAAAACTAAGAACTGACTCTGTTTGAAAAAAGTGTTTGATTAAAACCTTAATCTTGCAAATATTTATGCCTCTAAACATTGGAAACACATGTTCAGCCTCACTACAGTCAGCGAGTGTTTTTGGATAAATACGCATTTACAGGAATGGGGGTCACATTCAAAAGTAACACAACAAATTAGTACAATTTTCAAAGCAAACAGAGAGAGGGAGGAGAAGTGGAACCAACTTCACTGCTATGATGCCATACTATTATATCAGTGTTGAGGGAGCCTTGGGATCCAGTCCCTGCATTCAGGGGCATAAACGCACACTGCTGGTACATGGACTGGAAACCAGGAATCCTCCCTCTTCCCTGGAGGCAATGGGGCCACTGATGGACTGTGGAAACAGGGTTCTGCTCTTTGCCCTGTCTGTGGTCTCTTGAGCCCTCCATCACCCACATTCAGCAGAAAAATAGGAAAATGGACACAGATGATCTAGTCTACTGGTCCAGAGATTAACCTGAACACAGAAGAGCTGTGGGTTTGACCTTCATCTTTCCCTCCCCCTTATGGGAAAGGGGCCTGGAACCAAGTCCTTTGATTTCTAGACTTTCGTACAAAAGTTGACCATCACCACCACAAAGAAGAGTCCTGCTGGCTGCCTTTACTAAGCCTGGCTGAAGCTGTCTATCATTTTCTTCTTGTGCAATCAAACCAATGAGTTTGTGACTTCAGTCTGAGGTAAAAGGTAGGAAAAGCAACAGTGAGTGTTACCATATCTAAAATGTTACATGAAGAGGTTCAATAGGGAATGATGTTTATTTTTTTCTTTCAAGACAAGCACAAGGAACATTTAAAGAGATTGAAAAGTAGCAGGGACCTCTACTTCAAGAACAAAGTCAGAAATTGCTGGAGGCTTAAAGAGTTATCTGGGAAAGTAGGCACAACACTGCTCCTGATATTTCTCCCTCTGTAGGTTCTCTCAACTACTTTTGGGAGCAGAGTGCTAGAGTAGGGACACTTCTGTTTTGACACGGTATGCCAGCTCATATGTTCACATATGGACCCACCTAGTTCTTCAGATTTTTTTCCGAAGCATCTACCTCGATGATTCTGACTTTACAGATAATCCTCTTCACATTTAAATTTCTGCTTTCTGCTTTTGCAGGGTTAACACCTTCATTTATAGCCTGTTAGATCTTCAGTCTAGCAAGCTAACAAACAATGAATGCTTGGGAATTCTTTGCTTGGGAAGTTACAATGTGAGCTTCCTGTGTAGACCCAATTTTATTTGAACATGACAGTAATAAAGCAAACATCAACTGTACTCCACAGAAATGAGAGCCAGGGAATCAAAGGGAAAATTCAAATAAGGAAATTCAAATAATGCCAAGATACAGCAGCTTTCTGTCATTGATTATGTCATTTAGTGTGTTCATAAAGTTATGAAACAGTTCTATGTCTGTCAGACTAAGAATTAAGAAGTTATATTCATCTTAACATAGTCTTTGTTTCCTATTAACAATGTACCAAAATATGAGAAAATAATTAAATAACAAGTAGTGACCTTGTGACTACATACTTAGCATCAGTTTTCTCATGCACAATATTAAAAATACTTCTTAAAAAAAAAAATGCTTGAACAGAGTGCTCATGCTTACTTTCTTTTCTTAAGAAAAGCCTGATTTTTTTCATTTAGTCATGACAGACCAAGGAAGGGGTAAAAAGGTCTCTATTTAGGCATCATTTTTCCAGTGTGAGGCCATACATCTCTCTCTGTAGTACAAAGGTGTCACAATAGACATGAATAAAATTTGCTCTTCATCTCACAGAGTCATATTTCCTAGAGACGAGAGATGTTAAACTTAAAAAAAAAAAAAAAGGAAAAATGGTTTTCATCTAGTAGCATAAATTAAGCAATGGTGGCTTGTCAAGAATGATATTTCTTGCTTGCAGAATATAAACTTAGGTGCATGTTTACTACAGCACGGAGGTCTTATTTAGTGCTAACAGTTTGGCAAATATATTCACTGATAACTGGCACAGAAAAAATGCACAGATAAAATAGATGTTAGACAGAGCAGCCCTTCTCAAAAGCAAGGTTGTTTAAAGAAAGATCATTAACAAAATGCAGATTTCCTTTACTCCCTGGAGGACGTGGCAATCCATCACAATCCTTTGGAATAGCCTTTGATATTTACACAGCCACATCAAGCCTACTCACCCGTTTTTTGGCTGAGCTGATAGAGGAAACACTTGCGCAGATCCGCATTGTCCCTGAAGGTCAGTTGCAAAAGTGACCCTGACTTTTTCAACTTCTGCATGAGCCATAGACCTGGAATGAAAATCGGTGCATATTTTTATCCTCTTTGCTAATTATCAACCAAGGGGATTAAAGACATGTGCCTACAATAAGGGTAGCACTGTAACTCTTTATAAAATAACTGTAACTTATATTAAGTCTTTGTTTCCTCTTGTATTGCTAATCAACAGGGAGAAAAGTCTAAGGGTCTCGCTGGATAGGGGTAATGGTTTTAAACTAAAAGAGGGTAGATTTAGAAACATTCAAGGTCAGGCTGGACAGGGCTCTGCACAACCTGATCTAGTTGAAGATTTCCCTGCTCATTGCAGGGGGGTTGGACTAGATGACCTTTAAAGGTCCCTTCCAACCCAAACTCTTCTATGATTCTATGATTATCCATGTCATGGTAGCATAAACACTCAGGAAGGTCGAACTGTGGGACATTCCATTCCCATAGCACTGTAAGTGTCTTCTTCAGCCTTGGAGATGCCTCTCTTTATTGGCAGTACACAGAGAAATGGAAGAATACAGTGGAAGCAAGGTCTTCTCTCACTGCTGCACACCCTTGGGTTTTCCAGGGAGCACAGTGCTGGACCTTGTAGTAGATACTGAAAGCCTCTCTCATTGCAATTTTTTTCTGTGTGGGTTTGAAGTCTTCAGGAAATTTTTTCCACAACTTCAGTGTACAAGTCATGTTGTTATGATTTATTGCTACCTCCATGTGTTACTCTCTCATGCACTCGGCCATGAACTGCAGCCAGTCATAGCTTTCCCATCAATTCTTACCTGTACTAACCAAAGTACTGTTGTTGTAAAGGGTTCCCAGGTGAGGCCCAGAGAGGGACAGGAAGGTGTGTAACTTGTTGAGGTAATAGCGAAACCTGGGGCGAGTTAGTACAGATCGAATGATGACATTACCAAGGGAATGTCCAATAAAACTGTTGGGAAAGAAAGAAATACATTAACACAAAAACCATCTGTATTTTATCCAAATTAAACATAAGGGTGGCATAAATTGCTCTTGAGGGAACTCTATCAGGGCTTTCAGTAACATCTTTTAGTTATCATTTCACATTTTTTTCAGCCTAGTAGATACTCTTCCATCTATAACAATGTAAAAATTCATCTCACTGATTCAATGGCTTTTGACACAGGGTACTTTTGGAAAAGCTAATTTCACTGAATGTTGCTCATGTAACTCAAACAGCTACAGACTATTAACTATCAGAATGTTTACCTTATTCGGGATATGGAGAGGTTGTACAACTGGATATGCTGAATAATTTCATCCAATAATCGGTCAGTCATTGTATCAAAATCAGCAAAAGTATCAGTCTGGTGAAAAATAGAGTGAGTCGATGAATTAAAATATATTGCACTTATGGCAGACTGATGTTATTTTCAAAGTAAAATGCAATCAGAAATGTAATAACCAGTTCAATTTTTCTTTATACATGCTCAAGGGGGAAGGGGGAAGATTTTTTCAGTTTCCAGGTCCTCTAAAAATTGAAGTTCTCCTTTGAAAACAAGGTCATGAAGTTTCACTTTCAGTTTATTAGCAAATAGCTTCCAACTAATATTGCAAACTTACTCAAGACAAGTATTTTCTTTCTCACATAGCATCAACAGTAACAACAATATCATGGGTCAGTGAGGGTCACGTAGCTATCATTAAAGTCCATGTAGAAATTTGCTGTCCTCAGTGAGCTTGTAGGTAAGGAAAGGCAAAATTTTTTGTCATAGAGTCTCTTTGACTCTATATTGTGCCTTTTAGCTTTAAGAGCACAACCTGAGAATTCAAGTTAGGAGTAGAGTAACCCTACACTTTGTAGGGCATGGAAATAGGGCCCTCTAGAAGACAATTCATATTTTAAGGGGATTAAATTACCTCCTGTGGTTACTTCTTTCTCTACCAACTGTGCTTCTAACTTTGGCACATGTCATGATAGGATAAACCCAGACCTATGATTTACTAATAGTTAAGATTAACAATATTAGGCTGAGTGATTCCAGAGTCACAAGTATGATCTTAAAGCAGCCTGACCTGACACTGGTAAGAACTGCTAATGCTCAGCTGCTTTAGATACTGTACTCTTCACATGGAAGAAAAGCTTTTGGCATTTAGGATTTAAAAGATTATTATGATAAAATAGTTTACAGCATTATACACTGACACACGGGTTATGCTGATGCTAAGGATGCTAAGGATGCAATCACAAAATTATTTGGCAATCTTAATGAAATGCTGTGTGTTTGCTATTCAACAGTTATCAGTAAGAGAATGAGTGCTAGAGAGAGACAATTTGTTGCTTGCAACAGTACTGCCAGTTGTGATACAATAAAACAAATAATATATTGTCCAGTCTATATGATTGCAAGCAGATCTTATTCAGAACTGTGTCATTTGGCAATCCAACAGGACTTTAAATCAAATTCGTAACTAATGAGTTGCCACAAAAACAATCATCAAATGTTGGTACAGCTATTCAGAGCAAACATATCAGTAATTAATGCTTTTGTGACAGAACTCATCTTGCTAATTGCAGCGCTTGCAATGGAAAACATGAGCATATTCACTTTGCAATACGGCCTTAAAATAAATGTTCTCAAAAACTACAAGCAGTCCACTAACCTTCTGCCTGTTGGTTTTGTCTGTATTTATAAATAATGATTTCCTCCTAGGCTCATTATCCCAATCTTTCAGGTTTTTTAAAAGTGGAAGAATATCAGCCTGAACATTAATCATAAACAGAATACATCAAGCATTATATTTCACCTGTTATATCTCCATCCTTTAGTATCATCTCAGTCTGATTGACCTTGTCAAATGTATCAGAAATGAATACCTAAAAAAAGTGATTTGCACTTTGCTCTACAAGCCAAACTTCAGCTAAACAACTGATTTCTGGGGTCATTTTCAGTGTGGTTCTCAGAGCAGGGAAAAAAAAGTGTGACAGGATGCTTTACAGCATCCAAATAGTCATCAAACCATAGGGGTTCTATTTCCAGTGCCATGGGAACTTCCTCACCTTCCCAGACTATAAGAGCACTAAAAGTTCCCTTTATGGGCTCTGGATAATGTTAAATAGAGATGTTGTAAGATGTTTCATTCTCCAAAAACATGAGAAGAGGATTTGACGCAAGTCTGAAGTGGTCTCCTCATTATTTTCATCTTGCTTATGTTCACTGTGCAGGTCTGCTGCTGACAGTGATGTGCACTGGAAGGTGGCAAGTTCATAGACTAACACCAACTGGCCACTTCAAAATATAAATGCTGTTGAACAAAGAAGGTTGGAAAGTTTTGACTCAATTTTCTCAGCTGCTTGTAAATCAGAATGATTTTGCTGACTGGGCACTGGAAATCCTTATCTTGTGCATAAAATTAGGCCTCTGTGTCATAAATATGGGTTCATTGCAGGGCAAAGCACAGAATTCATTTTTTTTTCTCTGCCTAGACTAGCAATGAATTTTTCTAGAAGACTTTTCTTTGTCATTCAAGGAAATAAATCTCAGAAACATTGCAACAGGAGAAACAATGGCTGATGCAGCAAAGGAAGCTGACAACACCTGCTGGATATTCCACATCCTCTGGAGAATTTAACATCACTAAACTTGCTGCTTTCTGTCGGTGCTGTGTTGCCTGGCATCCAACAGGGAGAGGCACCAGGCTGCTAGGTTTGCAAATTGACAGGATAAATCAATTTTCTTCTAAGGTCTAGTCCTCTAACTGCTAATGTCATTGCCTTTGACGTTAATGCTGGGAATATTTTCTGGTGGGTTTGAACACCCTATCAAATTAGACAGGCACAGGACCAGGCCTTTGCACTAAATACTACATAAAATTCCCTGAATTCCCCAGTGCTTTTGTTTCACTCAGCTGGCGAAAAGGCTTTGCTGAAGGGCCTGTTTCAGCAATGTCAACAGCTTGTAGCAGATCTAAAGGAAGACAGAAATTAGCTCTGTACTACCTGATTTCTTTCAGACATTAGGAAGTCCAGTTTTCCACCAGGGAGTCCCAGTTCTATAAAAGTCTTTACCAGCCGCAGATCTGCACTGTTACCTAGAAATAAATGGTACTTCATAAGATGTAATTCAACAGAAAAATAACTAATATGGAGTCAATTTAATACACTCATCTTCCTATAAACCTTGACACCAGGGAGCTCTTGCTAAGTGCTGCTAAGACAGCTCAGCACACCATAGGATCATGCATTGAAACAGCAGGAGAACAAGAATATCCGCAGCCTGCACAAGGTGGGGCTGGACCTCACCTCCTGCTGCTGGGGACTGCATAAATGGTGGGGAAGAAAGGGCAAAGATCAGGCCCAGAATAACTCTGTCCCCTATTTGCTGAACAGCAGAGGTAAGAAAAAAAGCTGAGGTCTGTCCTTCCACCTTCACAGCTGGTGAGGCTCCCAGGGGACACTGCAGCCCTGCCAGGGCTGGGGTATAGGGCTGTACCTTCAGCTGTAGAGTAGCTTGCCTCTGCGTATTCACAATTAGAGATGGTGCTGCAATACTGTCAGGCTCCTAATATTTTGGGAGATGCCCCATTCCATACTAGGAAATGCCAGAGTCTTCTGAAATGTTTTCTTGGCAAAGGAGGTACCTCCACCTCGTGAGAAGGACATTACTGCCACTGTGATATTGAATGGTAAACGGTCCTTGCTCAAGCCAGCAAGTGTTTGTTTTCCACCTTTCTGAGAATGCCTGAGATTTCAGAGTCTCTACCCCTCCTTCTCTGTAGTTTCAAGGTTAACGTCTACACCTTTCCCAGTGATATAAATAATTTGTCAAGAGACATTTCAAGTTTAGCATATCTGTTTTCTGCTTAGAAAGTATATATGTAAAAAATTCCAAGCTGTTCCCTCTGCAGTGAATAATTATTTTTATTCTCTCACTTTCTAAAGCCAGACACTATCTACCCTATAAGAGTGTTGGGGTGGTTAAATAATGTTTTCATCCTGGTGACATACCGCAAAACAACCAAGTATCTGCAGAAAGACAAGAAGAGTTACTGTAATACACTCCTCCTGTACACAGAAGGACTGATGTACTTTGGTGTAGAATTCTGCTGAAACAACAAGAAAAAGAGTTGCAGCACCCATTTCTTAGAGCAAATATTTAATATTCTCCTTGATCCTTTATTGCAATAGACTGAATAACATAATAAGGACTAATACTTATTTAAGATAAATACTTTCCTTAGACTCTCCCTTCTTTCATACTTGCTGAACATCTGCACTTTTTTTTGTTTACACCAAAATGACTTGCAAACAGCAATTCCTCCTGGCCTTACCATCCAATCCATGGACACAGACAACCAGGTGAATTCCATCTTCCAAATTTTCTTCCTCTTCCTCTGGTGGAAAATATGGGATATCAGAAGCTAGTACAGATAAGTCACTGTACAGAAATCCTTCAATCTTCATTTCTTTTTTAAATTTTTCTTTGGCCTGATAAAAACTGGAGAATACATTAATTAATCACAATAGAACTGGGTGTTCAACAACAAACCTTCAAACAAGGAGGCTGGTATTTGCAAGAAGTTATGTTTGCAACTTTCAAGTAGAGACCTGCATACTATTCCTTATCTATTCTGATTGAGAGAAATCCGGATTCAGGGAAGAAAATCTGTTTCTGAGTGATTTGGCTACATATAGGGAATAACTAAAGCCCATTAGCACCTCACACCTGCCAGAGGAATGAATGATTTACAAAAAATAATTTTTTGGTGACCCATAACAATAAGACTAAGATACAGAATTAGCAATTTTGCATCTTAACAATGTCATCAGCCTTATAGATACTGAAATGCAAAATATATCATTTTGCTAGCATCAGATGAATTTATAGGCAGGTAGAAGGTGTTCTCCCCATTCCTCAGACTGTGGAGTTAAAAGATGCACCTCATATGGTAGATATTTCTGCTTTGGTTTGGTTTGGGGTTCTTTTGAAAACATTTAGTAGCTAAGAGGAAGAGCAGCTCAGTGCTGAAAGAATTAAGCTAGCCACTTTCCCACTGAGGGCCTAAAATTTGACACACAAATTCACCCTGAAGCATTCTGCTGGCTGAAGATGCCAAACTCTTCAGTGGCTTTTAGACTTAGCAAAACTTATCCAGAGCTTTTAGGAATTAATAACAACATAAGTGTAGAATTAGGTAGAAAACTGGGATGGACCAGGTTAGGAGATATAAACCTTTAAAGCTTGGGGACAGCTTAAGGCCACTTGATATAAGGGTGAGCAATTACTTACATCAGCCCTACTGATTTTAAAGGGACACAAAAATGGAAAATCTAGCGTTCAGGCCATGGACCTGGATTCATGTGCAAGAATACATGCTTAAATATTTTGCTTCACAAAGAAGGAACACATTTTGTGCTTAGATTAAGCAGGATTTACAACAGCATCTATAAAATGAACCTCAAGGTGCTTTCAAAAAATAAAAATAAAGCCTTGGGTCGCAAATGAATGCACATGCAGAGAGTCAACATTTTGGGCAGCTGAATGGGTTGAGAAATTCACATCCTACTGTTTTCCCTCAGCACAGCAGAGACACCAAACTAACAGAAGTATACATGTGCTAGTGTGTCAATCTGTGAAATGGGCCACTGTGACATCAAGGCCATGATGTGGCACTTTTGCCATGGGCAATGAAGTAAGAAAAAAAAAAAATGCCTCTTTTCCAGCTACCCAGGATGCCAAGTATCCCATTTTTCCAGTTTGAGAAGCTGAAGCTGAGACCCTACCAGCCACTTGGTGCTCCTGTTTCATAGTTTAGCTGATAAGTGCAATTATTTAAGCAGAAGAGAAAAACAAGCTATGGCACTGTCGTAGTGAACTATCTGGGATTAATACTCAAGTCTGGGTAACCTTGACTTCATGAAGGAGGGCCAGATCTTAAAGATTATTTAGACGCCTAAATCCACTGGTTTTCATGAGGATTAAAGAGCTAATGTCTTTGACAATCTCGATCTCTCTGTGTTTTCATCCTTCCTGACTATTTAGATAATTTATTCTATATAAACCATTTGTCTGTTCTGATTATTTATACTGTAATTCCTCAGGCAGCAACTGTCTCTGAATGCAAGCTTACAGTATGCTTACTATATTAGGGCCCTGAACTTTGTCAGGGTCTCTTGGCATTACAGTAACATTAATGAAGAAAGTAATTAGACATTCTTACTTCAGCATCCTTTCATTGGTCTCTTCATCCATCTCATTTGAATTAGAAGAGACAAGTCCGAAAGAGCCCAGAGGCTGGCGTGTGATGGGGAATGCAGCCTGCTTTGCAGAGAAGCCGACCATAGCAGGGGTCTCTTTGAGCACAGAAGAAAAGGGAAGACACGTGGCTGTGCAAGAGACGGACAGGTTAACTACATCAACAGCCTTTCTGCTTTCCAGGGCTACTCCCTCCGTTGTCGCCAAATGAAACCCAGTGCCATTAGCTACAAGTTTATGCTCTTGGCTGTTGGGTTCCTGAGGATATTCAGCCTGGTAGGATCCTACAGCAGGGTCCGCTGAGGCAGGTGAGTCATTGAGCTCAATTTCTTGTAACCCCTGCATTTCTGCATACACTGCTGGGCTTTCATCAGCAAGAGAACTACCACACTCTCCTTGCATTGAGCCAAATTCAGTCGAGGTCTCTGAAGGAGCTGGAACAGGATAGCAAAAATCTGATGCCAGCTGTATGCTTTGTGAGAAAGTCTCCTCTCCTGAAATTCTGCTATTGGAGTAAAAGCCTTGTTGTATTTTTAAACTGTCCGGCTTAAGCATATCCTTTGGATCCTCAATGCGTGTATCAAACTTATCTATATTTTTGTCCAAGTAATTACAAGCCCTTGGTGTTTTTAAGCTGCACTCACCATTGCTCTCCAGTGACTGGCACTTAGAGACATTGTCTGGGAGTTGCTCTGGACAAATGTGTGGTCTTGCATTTTTCAAACTACAGTAAGTATCTGGAAAACCTTCCTTCTCCTCCTCCCCTTGTAACTCAGTGTTACTGCTACTGTGTCTGACAGAGGGTTTGGGATGTCCTCTTGGTTCTAGTTGTCCACTTTCAGTGGTGATTTGACGCTCAGAAAAGTCCACAATTAATTTTCCATCTCCACTCTCTGTTTTCATGCAACTTTGTAAGTTTCCTCCTGAATCTCCTGAGATTGCTTCACTGTGTTTGGATATATCCACCTCATCCACAGGCTCTTCTGGGCTACTGATCTGAGGAGCTGAGACAGATTTTGTCAGTTTGGTAAGCTCCACTTCCCTCTCCTCTTCTTCAAAGGGCAAAGAGCTGATGGATGTGAGTGATGCTTGGATGCCACTGGGCAAGCTGGTATTGCTTTCTGTGTGGCCACCCTCCAGGGAATTTCGGTGGGTGGCGTGCCTTCGTACCAAGTGGTGCAGGATCTCTCGATCGCTGGGCAGCTCCAGTGCCCGGCTACGAGCATCAGACCATGCCACCGAACTTGGTTCGCTTTCAATGCCTGAATCGGATATTATAGAGGAGGATCTTTTTATAACCCCTGACATCAGGGTAAATTCTTCACACTCCTCACCTCGTTGCTCCTTTGTGAACAATTTCACTTCAAAGCTGTGCGTGGGCAAAGCTTTCAAAACAGGGAGCGGAGCCTTGGTGTGTGGATCTCCTGTTTTTTCAAGACTGGTTAATTCATTCAGTGCAAGTTCAGATGAAGTGAAATTATTCTTGGGATGACTAGATTCATTTATTTTATGTATTTCAGTCCTGCCTTCCAAGCAATCAGTTCCACGTGCTACACACTCATACTGAGCACTGACAATTAACATGGGCTCACTTTTGTGGGAATCCTTATTGCTAGATTTCGTATCTCCATAGGTAACATCTGCTGCAAGACTACTGTCTTTTAATAAAACTTCCTCGGGTGTTTTAAAGTCTTCTGATGTGCATTCTGTATTGCCTGGCTCTGAGTCAGAAGTAGTTTCCTTACTTGAAACAAAAATATTTTCAGGTTTCCTTTGGCCTTCTTTATTCGCTGTACATACCTGAGATGTGGAGTACTGGTTTAAACCCTTAGCTGTATAAACAGCACCTTCAGTACCACGATATATGCAGGAGGGATTCCCCTTTATCCTATCTGTGTGTATTAGCAGAGTACCTTTCCCAAAGTCTCCTTTCATTACTGCAGTGGCATCATTTGATGCAAATTCCTCGTTGTCATCTATTACATCCATTTGAGTATGTGCAGGAATGTCAAAATCTGAGAAAACTTCCAAATTCTGATCTGAAAGAAAGAAAAAAAAAGTAGTACCTGCAAGAACACAACAAATTACCCCAAGATGATGTGGGACTTTGAAAAGTGATTTTAAGGCCTAAAAAAGTATGTATATTTATATTATATAAATTATACATGCATTAGAGGTATATTACATATGCAAATGCCAGAGTGCATTTAACTAGAATTATACTCACTAAACAGTTATACCAAAGAAGACAATAACAACAAAATATACTTTTCTCAGTATAATTGTATCTAAACTACTAGTTTTTACAGCATAGGTAAGTGAAACAAAGCTGACACTTCTTTGTATTCCTGCTCTCATACGACATTTTTTATAGTATAGCTCTTGCTTGTGAGTCAGTTTAATACTCAGTTTGATAGTTTAAATATCTGTAATAGGCATTGTCAAAATTTAGGCAGTTGGATAACTCTGGAAGAGTGGAAATTTTGGACCACAGGCCATATTCACTAGACTATGGTGACCTATAATATTAATACATATTTCTTCCTTGCTAATCTTAATAGTTGAGTAAAAAGAAAAGGGAACCAAGGGCTATGAGTTTTTACTACAAATCTAGGGAATGAAATAATTTCTTAATTAAAAATTTTATTTAGGTACTCAAGGGGAATATATTTTCTTGAAAAACAATGCTGCCTTTCAGGGACAGTGTTGGTCTTTATGCTGAAATTGTGCTTTTTGTTCTGAGATTTCTTACCACTAGATGTCACACTGGGGATGAAATTCATAGTGCTGTTTTTCCTTTAAATTTGTACTGTAAGAAAAATCCAAAAGATTTTGTTTTCTTTCTAGATTTTTGCTTCTAGCTCTTGTCACTAAACAGCTTACTTTGAAGATGAAAAATATGAAGCTACAGAAAATATCCTAGTTTGCTACTAGGGAAAACAGAAGAATTCAGAATTCAGCTATATTACATAGTGGATCACAGTCTGATCCAAGCCAGTGTCAGCCCAAGTGATGTGAGATCGCTTACCTTGGGCTGGGGAAGTGAACCTCCCTCAGCTCAAGCTGTCTCATGAAGCTGTACCTTGTGGTGTTTCACTCACCTTTGCAAGGCATATCCATGTACCTATCTTCAAAGATAACTGGGAGCGTGTTCCAGTCCCCATCTATGTCGAGGCATTCTGCCGGAAGCGGGGGCATGCTGGTGAAGTACTCTGAATTACGAATTTCTGTAGAAATCTGTCCATGACTTTGGATCCTGGCGGCAAAGTACAAAAGAAATTGAGTGTTTGAGTAGTTATCGTGCTGTTTCTCCATGACTCCTGCAAGCCCGGCAGCAAAGCTGGATGTGTAGGCCGAGGACAGAGGCAATGTGCTTGAAAGGAGAAGAGACAGTACTGCATGATGAGGGGGTACCCAGAGTTCCTAGGAAGTTTCACATGAGTTGATTTCTATCTCTCAGTTAGATATCTACAGCTTGCACACTCTCTCACTGCAAAACCTCTGCCTTTTTGAAATTGTTCCAGCTGCCGCTGCCACAGGCTCCTGTTAGCTACCATAACTCATTGCTGTCCTCCCAGGGGTCACTGCAGCTGGCCGAGACTGGGTCCCTCAGCTGGCTTTCTGGTCAGGAAAAGAGGTCTGTCACTCTGGCTCTGGCGAGGGTTTCAAAACCCAGATGCAGGAAGCAATAATCAAAAATTTGGTTGAGCAGTGCAGGGAGGAACAAGGCCAAGAAGGATGCATGGCAGGCCCTCTATCTCATTTATACCAGTCCTCAGAGCACTGCGATATTTCACATATATATGCATCTGGAAGAGCTAAGACACATCAGTTCAGCCACTGCCTGTTGGCAGAACTAGAATAACTGTCTATTTCCATCTTTTGGCCCATGTAAAATGCTACCTGGCTTTCATCAGTGAATGTGACATTAAACTGGCATACAGATGCGGGTTCAGCTATAATAAATATAATAATTTTTAGTTCTGATGAGCTTTCCTATGTAAGCATCTTCCTCAAAAAATGGGGAAAACATCAAATACAAAGTTTGTTTATTTGTGTTGACTCTTTGATGAATTAGTCTGCTTATCCTAGGGAATAAAGAGGAAGGCAACAAGCTTTTCATAGATGGTCAGCTGAAAGCAGTTCTGCACAGATCCCATAGGACAGCACAATGGCAATATTCCAGATTATAATTGACAAAAGGCAGGTAATCATCATGTGGCAGTTAACTGGAAAAAACACACTTTACACATTATGAAGCAAAACTCAAACAGCAGGTTTGTAATTCATGTCAGCATGGAAGATTCCTATGTCTAGACACAAATACTTTGTTCAGAACAGCATATCAGCTTCAGCTTTAGAACAATTGTTGTTGTCTATCATTTGCTCTTACCTGTAGGCCAGTTATTTTTTCCTCAAAGATAAACAAGTCATTGATTGCTAAAACATGACTCAGACAGGAGTCACAAACAGCTAACTGCTCATTCTTGCCTGCAGCAACACCTGGGCATTTAGAGTTAACTCTTAGCACCATAATAAAGTTCTCACTGACATATCAATTAATAACATCAGCATTTTACTGAAGATCACATGTAAAAATAATAAACTAAACTTGCTTCGAGACAAAAGATGAATTATTGATATTGAAAGGTGTGAGAAAAAATATTTTTTCTGTAAAATATTGGGAGGATATGTCACCTGCTAGAGGCTCCTACCTTGTGTGATACCCAACGTATTGAAAATGGTGTGTCCTCTTCTGTCTAAGCAGTCAAATGCTGCCAGGCATGTAGGTGCATGGGCTCACACAGAACTCACAGCAACAGTACGGGAGGCAAAAAACCCCTCTTGTCTGGTAAGAAGGAAGAAAGAACTGGGGGAAAAACTGTTACCGTTTGAGGTGGTTGTGCAGCACCTGGCATGCTGAGAGCTGATCTCACTTGGAGACTCTGTGAACTCAATTAATACTCCCTACTGCCACCCCCAACATTAATAATACTCTGGCAGCCAAGACTCTGTTTATCCAACTACATCATCTAGCAAAAACAAAAAGAAAACATGACTCTGCCATAAGGCCTGCATAGACCGAATTTACTACATAGACCAACTTTTAAAGTGTGTAAACTATTTTACTTTTTTTTTACTTAGTCCCCTTGATAGTCACTGAGGAAAAATTATGTTTATCTGTAGGAAATGGGCTAGTTCTGTGGCTGCCTGGAGAAATAAAAGCACTTCATGTAATTAGCCTTCCCTCTATGTAGGGTTTGTTTGCATGGGGCCATGAGTGTCTGCGCCCTCACCTCAGGATCTTGACATGAGGTTTTCCTTGTACATAGCTCACTTAAAACCTGACATGGGAGGACAGCTGGGCCCCTGCAGCCATGGTGCTGCTCAAATTTGGCAGAACAAGGTAGCCTTGTACAACCCATCCACTAATGAAGTCATGGCCCTTTCCATCAACACTGAATCAGCCCTAATGTCCCTAGTGACAGCTCTGAGAAAGTAATTTTCTTCTTTGCAGGAGGTCAGAAGCAAATGTCTCACTTAAGCCTCATCATTATGACAGGACCTGATGTCATGGCCTTTAAGCCCCTTCTGAAAGATGGGTTTCCACACTGGTAATGCTGTGGTCCCCCCATGGTGACAGGCTGTTTCAGTGGACAAATAGTCCGGACATCACTCATTACTCAGACATTCAAACCTGAGAATCTTTCTTTGAACTCTGCCTTCAGGGGTCAGGTCCTGAGTATTAGCCATCTGCCCCACTTGGGACTATTGGCTAAAACTGAAGGCAGGATTTGCCCTGGTGTAGCTTTAAAACTGTCTCCTCATACTGCCCAGCTTGGTTCCAAGCAAGAAGTGTCAAGCAGAAGGAAATACTTACCTTGCCAACATTTTATAGCATATTTTTATGAATGCAGCCTAGTGCAACATTTGTTTTCCTGGACTGTTTTGCACTGTTGATTCTTGGTCAATTAATTATCAGCCCTGAGCTCACATCACTCCCACAGTTCCTCCAGCTAATGTGGTGGTGCTCCTCATTCCCGTCCTCCACCGCTGCATCTAGTGAACATCCACAGCTTTGCACTGGCTGTTTAATGCTCCTGTCTACATTTAAAGATCCTTTCTACCATAGAAAGTAAGGCTAGACTAAACACCAAAAGAAATCCGTGACTGCCTGCCCCAAAAATGTATATTAGGGATGGTAAAAAGCAAATTTTTAAGTGTTAAGCTTTCATTGTTTGTCAGCAGTTATTTCCCATTAAAAGTACCAGTACTGGATCTGGTGTAGTGGGTTTAGGAAGTTCATTAAAGAAAGATATAAAAAAATATTTCTGCCTGCCCTGAGGCTGGTGGTGTTGGTGGAGATACACTCTGAAGAGAAATGTACCCAGCTGCGACTGAGAAGAGAGATGGGGAAAGAGAATCTCCTGCATTGTATCCCTAGAATATAGGAATCTTGAATTAATAATTTCTGGGGCCTGATCAGAGTCACTTACTTTTGACACTGATTTCAATGGTTTTACAATATGAAGCTAGAACAGACTCAGTGACTTCTCTCAAACCAAACTCCTCCATATACAGCAGAAAAAGACCTCGGTCTTGATTGCAAAATGTTTTAAACTACATTTTAAGTTGTTCCAGTGACAGGGGAGGGTTAATGAGTTACTTACAGGCCTTCCTGGAACGTAAGCACAGCGAGTTTCTGGTGCTCGGTATAGAAAAAGGCTTCTGAGAATCTCCTCACCTGAGGGGGAAACACACAAGTTAAACCTAAGATCTGCTGAAAGGTGTCATGCCAAGTACAATCAGGCTAATAACAGAGCAGTGACTGTCAGAACCAGATTCCTTAGTATGCTCTGTCTGCGTTTCACCACTCTGGTGACAGAAAAAAACAGAGAGCTCAATTCTGCTTTGCTTTCCCAGTCCAATGCAAAGCAACTGGTGTTGTTGCGTATTTTGCCGGGAGGTAAGAAGTGTCCCTTGACAGTAAATCAAGATTTGCTTACGTGCATCTTCTGACTACTTCTCTAAAAGCTGTCAAATTTACCATTTTCCCCTGTATTCTTAAAGTGGGGAAGATTTCTTCCTTTCCCACCCCGCAAACTGTATGGCAGCAGTGGAGTGAGTTACTAAATTAGAACAATTCATAATTGATCAACTCTTCTATGGGAACATCCACAGTGACTCCCAAGAGAGTAAAGGAAGTCTTATATATCAGCCCAGGGGAGAATAAGCCCTATAATGGCAGAAACATATCTGCCTATGACATGATATTTACAAATGAGAGCTCTTCAAATCTCTTCATGGACATTTGATCTGTTCAATGTTGGATAATCAATTAGAAAAGAGCCACAGATCTGAAGTGGCTGGCAGAGCTCAGAGTGTGAAATAAGCTATAAAAAATTCAGTGCTGCTATCTGCCCTGGAATAAGCTTTGCGTTTAAATGAATCAAGCATAATATGCAATCAAATGTACTAAGCTGTTAAACTGCAGCCCATACATTACTAATAATATTTGTAAAAGTGACCTCTGTTACAGTGTCAGAAAATGGCAGCAAAAAGCATATGTCATAGCTTCTCAGCATCTCCCTAAATCCCAGCTGTGCTTTAACAAACGGGCTTTCTAAAAAAAGGACTAGCATCCCTTCAAAAAGACTGTATCTTAATAATACGACTTTTCATCTGGGGCTCTCAAACTGTTTTCCAGAGCTGGGAAAGTATCATTACACAGAGTTTATATGGGTAGGAACTGAAGCACACAAAGGTATGTAATTTGCCAAAGGTCAAGCAGGCAGTCGGAATCAGTCAAGGCTGGAACAAGCCACAGGCTGGGATTCACCTTGCTGGAGCTGGGAGCATACAGAGTTGGGCCCTCTGGTTGAAAGCCACCCACATACTCTCAGAGTCAAGGAAGACCTAGTCAAACTAACCAGGGGAGTCTCAGCATCAGTCACCCAGTCACCTCTTCCTGAATTTTATGCCTCCTTTTTGCAAGCTGAACCATGCGGAGAGTTGTTCTGGTCACTCTGGAGAGTAACCTGACCTCCACTGACTTTGACAGGAACCAGAACATAAGCTGAGATGTTAATACCTACACTGTAGACTCCTAAAGCTAAGCAAGGTGAATCCTACCCTTTTCTCTATGTCCCTACTCTAATGATTAGATCAGACTATGAGCTCAGCTCAGGTGATGTGCTGACCTGATGTCTGGTCAATAACCAAAAACATCCTAATGGAAGACACAGCACTGGCTGAACCAATCAGATAAGCAGATCTGATGAAGTTTGCTCAAATGACAAGTGCTTTTGTGCTTTCTTTATTATCAAGTATTCTCAATTCTCGGTGAAGTAAGGAGGGGGGGCAGCAAAACTGCAACCATGGACTTCTGGAGGGCAGACTTTGGCCTGTTCAGGACGCTGGTTGAGAGAGTCCCTTGGGATACAGTCCTGAAGGGCAAAGGGGTCCAGGAAGGCTGGACGATCTTCAAGAAGGAAGTCTTAAAGGCGCAGGAGCAGGCTGTCCCTGTACGCCGCAAGAAGAACGGGCGGAGAAGACGACCGGCCTGGCTGAACGGGGAGCTTTTGCTGGGACTCAGGAAAAAAAGGAGAGTTTATCGCTTGTGGAAGAAGGGGCAGGTGACTCAAGAAGAGTACAGGGATCTCGTTAGGTCGTGCAGAGAGGAAATGAGAAAGGCAAAAGCCCAGCTAGAACGTAGCCTGGCTGCTGTCGTTAAAGACAACAAAAAATGTTCTTGCAAATATATTCATGATAAGAAGAGAGCCAAGGAGAATCTCCATCCTTTTTTGGATGCGGGGGGGAACACTGTCACCGAGGATGAGGAAAAGGCTGAGGTACTTAATGCCTTCTTTGCCTCAGGCTTTAACAGGCTGACCAGTTATCCTCAGGGTACTCGGCCCCCTGAGCTGGAA
>NW_008824437.1:1429573-1441118 GCF_000699105.1 Pygoscelis adeliae | reverse complement strand
GATGAGGCGGTTAGGGACATGGTTTAGTGGGCATGGTGGTGCTGGGTTGACGGTCGGACTCGATGATCTTAGAGGTCTCTTCCAACCTTAATGATTCTATGATTCTATGATTCTAAATACAAGAAGTAGTTTCCACATGAACATTATTAATATTTTGTTGTCTGCACCTCCCTAGAAGAAAGGCAAGAACTATCTATATATATATGTGTGTGACATAGTGAAGAGAACAAATCTATATTCCTCATGGTAGTTTTGTGAACAAAGTTGAGATAAAATCATCTTTTTGGTTATTTGTCATTGTGATGCTTGTGCTTTTTAAAACAAATGTTTATGCTTTATGGATATCTAGCAAGTACTGACGATATCTACCTCTTCCCACCAACCTCCTGTTCCATGATCTGATTCTGGTGTTCAAAGTGCACTCATTTTACACAGGATCCTGTGTCCCATAAAAGCAACAGCTTTCATTCCAGAAATTGAAATCTGTAATTTAAAATCCTGGGCTTCACCTCTTCTTCACCTCTTGCCCTGCTCACCCCATTTCAGGTAAATACTCATATGGACAGAACAGTACTGGAAATATATGTCCAGATAAATCATTAATGTCTATCAGGAGGTTATTATTACTGAACTTGCTTTTAACTTCTTAACTTTACCCTTAGCATGTGATGTTCCTGAGTCAGATAAGCTGTGACTTCTGGATGGAGCGTTGCCACCTCCAGGAACTGGGTCCACAGGGCCAGGAGGTGGGAGCAAAGCCAGGCAAGGTCCTTGCTTATCTGTTCTGCTATCTTCTCTGGATTGCTCAACAGCTGGAGGAGAGAAAGGACATTTTTGTTATCAAGAAGGTGTCATGAAGGAAAATCAGTTTGTATGTTAGATTAAGTCCTTTTAGGAACAACAACAACAACAAAATTCCTTTTGATTTGGAATTATTAAAACTCCTATTTTCAGTTATTTTACCCCAAATAAAGCTGGTGAGATTTTTGCTTTTACTCTTTAAAAGCCACATATTTTAGCGCAAAAGGTCTCAGCTACACAATTGGAGAGCCAGAAGTGGGAACAGCCTCAATTTTTTCGGACACTTTATTGCAGATGTAGTAATTGGGAAAAAAAATCAAAGTGGGTTCCAAATTATCCACCAGATGGTGCTGGATCCTCTGAAATAATAAACCATGGCCCATCATCTCCTTTCTGATAGCAAAAGAAGCCTTTTCAGCCATGTCACACTAGGATACCAGATGGGTGATTGTGGGGGGGAATGAACAATAAACCCCAAACCAAAACATTGTGTGCTCAACACATGATGAAAACAGACATCCCAGAGTCTGCTGGTGCTTCTCTCCCACACTAGGACATGCTGGGGCTCTCTGTGCCCTCCAGCTCTAGGCTGCAATTCTGTGCTAAAGCTCTGCAGCCCAGGAAGTGCATGTCAGCAGCAAAGTCTTGCATATCAATCTCCCTGGTTTCACAATTTCTTTAACAAGAGACAGACATTGCATTTTACCTCCATGTTTTGGCACAAAGAGTACAGGACTGAGCCTTCATCTATTCCTAGGGTTCCCACCTGCTTCCACGAAACTGGTAATGCTACCAGAAATACTCCAGAAATAATACCAGAGGAATCACTTATCAGTTCTTGGCCAGGTCTTTTTTTGGTTAGGACTGCAGTCTAGCTGAAAGCCTGCTTATTTTTCACATTTTATTATGCAGGTAATTTCCAGATTGATGACACTGCAAACTAAGCCATGATTAAAAACAAATTGTCTGTGTGAGAGAGAAAAACAAAGAAAATGCGTGTGTGGATAATAGAGATATTGTCACTGAGTTTACATTGTTTGGGTGCTATTCTGTTTTAACAACTTGTCCAAAACGGCACAAGCTCCAGTAACCATTCTGGTACTGGAAAAATGAGGGAGATACTGGTAGACAAAAGATCCCGCCCAAACATTTCTCTTTGCTGAGTCAGGGCACTACTTTATTTACTGCATTCAGTTTTATATGCTGTATGTCAATTTTATTTATTTATTTATTTAGTTAGTTAGTAAGCTGCCTTTTACATCATAAACTGAAAGCACAGTCTTCAAAGAAGATGCATTACTAATGTAAGCCATACTAGGTATAGGTGTATGATTGATAGCTATTTTTCTAGTTTATTGGTTCTTAACCTTTTGAACGTATAGGAAAGAAGGAAGGAAGGAAGGATGGTAGGATGGAAGGAAGGAAGGAAGGAAGGAAGGAAGGAAGGAAGGAAGGAAGGAAGGAAGGAAGGAAGGAAGGAAAAGGCAATGACTACTTCTAATTGTGAGAGTCTTATTGCACTGCCACACACAGGACAAGAACTTAGCAAAACTAGTGATGCAGGTCAAATCCCAGGGACTCAGTTCCTCAGAGCAAAACCCAGCAATTAAAATGATCACCAAATGTGATTCTGGCTACTCCGTTCACATACCTGCTGCTGGGCTGTTCCCTATGACTGCACCTTTCAAGCCCGACTCAGGGTAGTTTGACTTTAACAATACTGTCACGCAAAACAAATCGAGAGGGTTTTTTGAGGAGTTATTTTTGCTTGTTTTTTTACAAATCAATCACACAATTAAAAAACATTCCCTTCCACTTTCTCCTGCATTGAGTATCTGCTGTGTTCTTGGGTTGAATACAAAGCTATGGTAGGTTAAACTCACTTTTTTCCTTTTTTTCTTTGTATTTAATTTTGAAAATGGACCTGGCTCTGGTAACACAGTGGCAACAGGAGACTAACCCCACAGGCTTCTCTCTGTATGGTTTTTAATAGCATTTTCTTCCTTTATAAATGACTGTTTTTCTTATGTTCTGCTGAAAAGAAATGGTTTCAGTTCACAAACTCCTAGAGGCAAAATACTGGGAGAGCACTGCCAATACTAATCTTTACACCATATAGAGGTACATACGACTTCAGCACTTACATTGCAGTGATGGCCAACGCTGCGCGTATGTCCCACCAAAACTGTACAAGATCTCAACATGTATGTCTTGAGAGTCTCTGCAAATTCACTGTCTTTACCATCAAATTGTGCATAGATGGATAGAAAGCTATCATCCCAGGATGCTAAAGCAAAACGTTTTCATGGCATAGAGGAAAAACAAAGTTTTTATAACACTCCAGAAAACTAGATGTTTGAGCTCTTGTGTTCACCTATCTGTTGCTACACTGTTCCCAGCAGCTTTCAAACAATAGTCAAAGCAGTCTGGCTTTATTAATATTGCCATGCAAAACAAGTCAATAAGCTTTTTGGGAGAACAAGAATCAGACAGGAATTAGAAAATACAGAGAAATTAATGCTGGCATTTTCTGATGTATGCGAAGCCAATATGGACTTTCCCAGACTTATAGCAAATAAGTCCAAAGGAGATTCTAAATTATGTTGTCTGACCTCCTGTACCCTTACAGCTTCTAAATCTAGTAGAGCTGAGCCCAATAACTTATGTTTTTCTAAATCAAATTTATATGAAATCAGATTCCTTGCAAAGTATCAAAGTCATTACTTAAAATTAAGAAATTTGCCATTTCAAAGATTTTCTTGACAAACTTTAGCTCACCATTCGTAAATGGAGTGTGAATGCACTTCCAGTTTGGTTTGGCTTCAGCTTCCCTCCGTTAATTGTTACTTTGTCATTCTTCCCTATGCTGTCCCTCCTGCTAATAAACTGAGCAAATAAAATCTATCGAATCTCTGATTATAAAGCATTTTCCCCAGTGATCAGCTGACGCTTGTATTTCTTCCTGGCACCCATAATGACTTGTTTGTGTCTCACTTGAAATAAATATGGCAGAAGCAAGTTCAAGAGAGTAGTTCAGTCACTTCTGTGTCAAAATCACTTTTTTCCTCCCATGAGCCTCCCTACATATTTAGGCATTTTTATTTGAAAATATATGGTTGTACAACCTGCCAAAGTGTCTTTTCTCCTGTCAGCATAAAAGCTGTTAGTGCAACCTACCTCCAAATAATATTTTTCTGCATACTCTGATACTCAGGACTAGGCTCACTGAAGGATGTTAAAGCAATCCAGCTGGTGACTTGTTAGAAGTGACAGAAACGTCTTGTAAGTGATTAATCAAAATTATGTGAAATTGTTGGTAGAAGAGAAACATTCAACAAACTTTCTGATGGCACCAAATTCCCTTTCTCCCCGCTCTGGTACGTGACTTGGCTGTCTCAGTGCACTTGAAAAATGGATTTGAAAAACATATGGGCAGATTCTGTTGAAGAAAATACCTGCAGCTCCGTCCAAAGCTGAGATAATGTCTCTTCCACAGATAGCTCCTCTAGGGAAAAAACACAAAGAAAGAGATCAGGTTTGAGAACAGTAGATGTGAAATGTTAATGCTCTGCTGTTTATTCATGTGAGAAATAGGTCATTTTATATTCTTCCCAATGATAGACAAGTTTCTGTTTGCATGTGGGCACTCCACAGCCCACCTTGTACTGGTGCAGGTGCAGGTACAACTTCTGCTCATGTAACCTGGACCACTAAGAACCTGTAGAAGTTCTGGAATGTTGTCAGGACAAAGACAACAGAATTTGGCTTTTCATTGTCTACACTCTCTTTTACTAGAAGTTTGCTTATTAGCCGTTGGTATTTATGGCCAACTCCAGAACTGAATGCAAAGTCTCACCTTTGCAAAGTCTGAGCAAATGATGTGCAATAAATGTTTCTCCCTGTTGTGCTACGCAGGACTGTGTAAGCAATACCAGATGCCTGAGTAGTAAAAGATTGGCCATCTCTGTACTACCTTGTGGAGTGTAAAGTACCTCTCCACTCCTAGAGCAAGCAGCAGTGCTTTGATGTAGTCCTAAGAGAATCCAGCACAGGGACACTCCACTTTAAATGCACCACAGACTATAAGGCAAAGGAGGACATAAATCAACTTTTCAACTTTGGCAGCTTGGTTTTGTAATGCAGAACTTTCTAATAGTATCTGTAAAGAAACAAAGCAGAACAACAAACAGGCCAATCTCCTCCCCAATCCCCAAATGACTCTTCTTAAATAGTACTAAGGAATGGGAAAGGACAGACTGAGATGGGTAGTGCCTTGAAAAGACCCATCCTCAACTGGTGAAATTTGGGAAAGAATCATTCCCACTTTTAATGTCTAAACTAGGCTACTATTTTTTTTAATATACTACTCAGGGAGCTGGAAAAAAGAATTAAGAAAGTCTGCAGAGATTTATAGTCTTGGATTTCTCTTAACTATCTTTAGAAACTATGACGAGATTAATCTGACCAATATAGATGTTTACAACTGAATGAGTCATTTACATTCTCCCCCTGGTCGAGTGGAGAAAAATGAGCAAGTACAAGGTGCAGTTCATGTCACCCCAAGGCAGAAAGCACTACTTGTCGGGTAACATATTTTATTGTCCTAAATGGGTCTGTTTCTCCCCAATGATTGTAAGGAGACAGATGTAAAAATTTGCTTATATTCATCATACTGGGTGAATCTGACACCCCATGGTTTTGCTGGATTTTGCTGAATTTTGCAACAGGCGTCAGATTAGCCCTAAAACCAAATCTTCAGTAGATTTTCAGACTGCGAATAAAATGATGCAAATAGCACTCTGCTCAAGAGGCTAAAAAGGGTATTTGCATTTAGCAAATTTGCATGCGTTACAAGTACATTTGCAAATTAAGTGCCTGCTTCAGTACCAGTAGTCATTTGAAAACCAAAATAATTGTATTTAGAAAGCCAATATGTGCTCTGTGGTGGTTCTCGAGTTGTGGTGAACCAACCATACATAACTCTGCCATCTCCCAACCTATAAGCCTGTCCAGGTGAGACAAATTATCTATTATATGTGCCTGATAACCAAGATGCTTGAAGCGTGAGTTTTGTTGCATGTTGGATTCTGTCTGAGAGCTCGTAAATTGCAAATAAAAATGCTGTATTTTTTTTTCTTGTAGCTGGATTGAATAAACCAGTATGTGCTCTTCCCACCCTATGAGTTTTAGGTTATCTTGAAGGGAAATATATGTTGGGGAACAAGACATGAAGTGGAAAATAGGAGCTATCAAGTCTATAATTCTGTAAAACATAATGTATTATGTTTGATAATTCTTGTATATAAGCACTATACAGTAAAACTGGAAAATGTTTTTTGCTCCCTTTTTAAATCTGCTGGCCAATGCAATCAACTCTCCTAATATAATTATCTCTGCAACATGACAAACTGATAACTTTGAAACCTGTATACAGAAATACAAAGACACAGAAACACAGATGTGAAATTGTGAGCCACAATCCTTAAATTCAAAGAAACAGGTGGGAGAGCAGGAATTATTCAGGAATGTGCCTCATTTTCACAGGAGCTCATGCTGTCATTACAAACACGACTAAACACAAATTACAGAGCTCCATCCCGCAAATCCAGCCAGCCAGCAGTTGCACATCGGACCTAACAGGCCTGACCAGCCAAAAAAAGCTTCTGCCAAACCCAGGAAATCTATTAAACAATTGAATTAGGAAGAAAAGCAGAATCAATTTAAAGAGCAAGTTGTAATTATGTAATTAGCATGGAAGAAATACATTGCAAATTGTAAATGAGGGAGTATGTTTCAAAAACACTTATATCACCTTTCAGATTTTTCTTTTCAGTTTAAAAAAAATGTTTGCTCAAGAAGAAAAAATATGCTAGAGTCTTCTCCAGATTGCATGGCAATTCAGAACTGGAAGTTCAAGTCTTCAAAAAGCAACTGAGGCCAAAAATCACTGAAAGGCAAGTATTTTGAGAAATTTATCAAAACATTTTACCCCTCTATACATCAGGCCACATCCTATAAAAGGACTTGCATAAGCTGAGAAGGTAGTCATCGTTAATGGTGTGTCAAAATAAACACTAATCAGAAAACAGGGACAAAAATCCTCTAAAATCTCTGCACAGCCCAGGAGTTTTGGTACTAAAATCTGTATTGAAAATGCAGCACTGTAAAATATTCAGTGATTTTAAATGTCTGTTCACTTACCCAACTTCAGCTGTGGTAAATCAGGAATCTCCTTCATTATGAGGCTGTAGTACATGTGGAGTCCTCTTTGAGCATTCAAGAGCAGAATACAGAGGTCCTTATGCCATTTGTATGCATGCTGCATGCAGTTTTCAGATGGGACATAAAAGCTGCCCTGTGTAACAAAAGTATCAAGAAAATAAAATATAGAGCCTAAAATTCATGGTCTCCATTTGTCCTAGAGGTTTCTACAAAAATCCAGTTGTGGTCAGCCTTTCATTTCTAATCAAGCATTTGGCACCAAAGAGAGATTTTAGCTATCCCTACCTCCTAGCCACCTAACTAGCTAGATGTGTAATCATAATAGTATCTCATTCTACATGTACATTTTGCCCAAACCATACCAAAACTATTAGGTCCCAGCAATGCTGTCACATGTACAAAGACTCTCAGTCCAAACAGTCCAACAGCGAAGTCCATCTCTGTCCTTCACACATGTCCCACTGTGGAGTCAGTGGATTCTTCTCTTCGCCGGACTGAACAAGACCAGTTTTCTTGGCCTCTCTTTGTACATCATGTGCTCTAGCCCCTGAATATGTTGGTGCCTTTTGCTGGGCTGGCTCCAGTAAGTCCATACATCTCTGGTACTGGGGAGCACAGAACTGGACACAGTATTCCAGATGTGTCTCACCAGCGCTGAGGAGAGGGGAAGGATTGCCTCCCTCAAACTGCTGGCAATGCTCTCAGGGATGCTGCCAGGAATACTCTTTCTTGGCAGCACTGTTACCTGTAGCAGAGAGCTTGAAATGTATCTGCTTTTGTTGAGAAGGACCTCAATTTTACTTTCTCTTTTGTAGACACGGGAATGAGAAGAATTTACCTGCTTTGTGTCCTCTTTCAAACATTTCTGTCAATTAACCCTACATATTTACTCAGGATTTCAGGAAATAAATCAGATTAGTATGAATCCAAAAATCAAAAAAAGTCAGATATTTCTGAAGATCCTTTAACGTTAAGTCCCAAACCAATTAGTTTCAGAGATGCTGCCATGCAAAAGCAACAGAGACCTGGAGTCATTGCCCTACTAATCTGTCACCTGAAGATTTTGAATGCCAACCTAAATTTTATTTACTCTAAAGACAACTCTAGGATTTATGTCACTGTGGGTTGTTTTTTTTTTTGTTGTTGTTGTTTTTTTAATGCATGAATAGCAAGAGTGTATGTATGGGGGACTAGGTTGTTTCTTTACCAACAGAGACAAGTTGCCTCTTGATTAATCATTTCAGAGCTCTAGGGTCCTCTGGAATCAAGAGACAGAGCAGAGCCTTTGCCACCATTTTAGCAATACTCTGTACAATTCAGTCTGGATCCTCATTTTGGAAAAGGAGATGCTTTAGGATGGAAGAATTATGGCTAGCAAATGGTGCAGTCCTCTGAAGTAATGTTGGTTTTCCAACATTATATAAGTAGCATATTGTTCCTACAATATAAGTAGAATCATATTGAGTCCACAGAAGCTGTTCTGTCTGCTCCCTCCTTAAAGGACTGCCATCTTCTAATATTAAGCACTAAGTGAATAAAGACAAACTCAGTGTATTTCTCACAGAAAAAGGTTCCAGTTTTATACCTTCCACTTTAAGAGAAAACATATAAGGAGAAAGATTGTCAAGTATCTTCATTAAAAGCAGACAATAAGAAAATTCTGGGCTCTGAGAGAAGGACACACATGCAAACTTAGATACCTATTTCTGAGCTACCACCTCTGTTGAGAGATGGAGAACTGATAAAGAAAAACACACTGCTGGAGAATGATCATTTTCATCATAAAGCTGACATCTAAAATCAAGGAACTGAACTGTGGCCACTTCTTCCCATTAATTATGAAGGAACCATACGACAACTGACCCCATGTTCTACACTGTAGACACACAGAATCAGGAGCACTGAGTACAACCACAACAGACAAGTCAAATTTCCTCTAGCATTGCTGTCCATCGAAATGTAAACTTTCTTCAAATTACTGTAAGATATGGATGATATATACGTGTGTATAAGGGACTGAAAAGGTTGATGCCAGATCTCCTTTCTCTTCCTGTCCCAGATCTCTGAGAGGAACATCTGTGCCAAAGAAAGGTGCTGTGCTTTGAGAATACCATTGCATGGGGGGAACAGCACTGCACAGTTGCAATTCCAGGAAATGCCAAACAGGCACAGTCCAGGCCGTGCAGCGCATGGGTAAGAGGCCATATCATTAACCTGAAGCATTTTGATGAAACTCTGTTAAATGGCAACTGACTTTGAAACCCTGTTGTTTAATGGGAACATCCATCCTAATTTGAAAAACCATCTTGTCAAGGTGGAAAGTAAGCATGATAGAAAAAAGACGCCAAGCTCCAAATCTCTGGTCCTTCAGTGACTTAAAGACTTTACTCTCTCACAGGACAGTTTCTTCTGAAAGTTGTCACATACATAGAGGATGCAGAGCAGGACATAGCAGCAATTATTAAACCCACCTCAGGGACAGTTTAAGCTAATGTGAACTAAGGCCTGTGCATCCTTGTTTGCAGGGACCCCAGCAGGGCAGTCATCTGTCAAATGCTGCCATTATAAACTGCTGCAGCTAAATCAACTTAGCCGTCACTGTTCAGTAAGCTGAGAAATGTCAAGAAATGTCTTCCTTTGGAATGGCCTGAAGATTTCAAACCTTTCACATTCACTTTTCTAATTGCATCTTCTTCTGTGCATTTATTTAGGTGGTCCTCTATTTCCTAGCTTATAGCCTGAAACAGGGATTCAGACTACAATACTAACAAATCAAGTTCAGTAACAAACATGGTACATGCTATTCTAAGGAAAAACACTGCAGTAAAACTAACAGGCAGGAAAACCAGTGGCTATGACCCATTAAACAGCTACAAAGTGCTCAGCTCTCTGGGTTTCTTGAATCAGGAGGACAGATATCAGCTTACTTCTGGTTAAGACAAAACTATTAAAACAAAAGCTCATACTGAAGCTGACAATCCCAGCTTACACAAAGCATGATGGCTGCCCTGGGCTTGTAATATCCATTGTAAAAGTATAGGTCAGTTTCCTTTGTAAAGATTCTCATGACGTTTTGAGTTAATTCCTTTGGTCTACTGTTATTTTAATCTTATTAGTTTGTAGGTAGACAGATTTTTCTATGCTAGGTGTAAAATGCATCTGCAAAGATTTCCTTTTCCAAGACTCTCTCTGTCTGTAACAGTGGACTGTATCTCTGGCTTTTGCCCTTTTCTACTTCTGAAAACTTTGGGAGCAAATGAATGCCTAACATATCTTCACTGCAAGACTTACCACCTAAAGGTACTCTGTTAGCAAAGATGGCTGACTACACAGAAGCTAATAGTACTAACACCAGAGAAAAATATGACTTCCATCATGCCAACATCATCAGAGGCAAAATAGATGAAGAAAGCCAAGACGTGATGGAAAAAGAGGTAGTCAGGAAAACAATGCAAACGACTGCAAATAATGCTGATAATTGCAGACTCTACAATGATTTGCTTTAACAATTGTTTTTTTTTTTCCTGTGATATTTGAAAGAACATCAGCTGTATTGATCCCAGGTTAAAAAAAAAAAAAAAGTTGTCCCATCAGCTGCCAAATGAGATTATTTCCAGCAGCTATTTGATGAACTCAGCAATGACAATCCTTTTTATGCTGAGCAAGTTACCAGTAGAGAGGTAGGCATATTACCAAAACCTACAACTAGCGACCTCAAGAGAAGGAAAAGTTTTACCAGCTTTGGAGACTGAACTGGTCCTGTGAGTGCTAGATTTGAAAAGCTAGAGACAGGGAGGCTGATAAGGTTGTACCTTGTCTAATCTCCTATAGAAAATGTTCTTTTGTTGTGCTCCTCAAACTAGAAGTGAGGCATCAAACTGAATGTATTAGACTGAAAGTAGAATCATAGAATCATAGAATCATTAAGGTTGGAAAAGACCCTTAGGATCATCGAGTCCTACTGTAAACCTAACCCTCCCAAGTCCACCACTAAACCATGTCCCTAAGCACCACGTCTACATGTCTTTTAAGTACCTCCAGGGATGGTGACTCCACCACTTCCCTGGGCAGCCTGGTCCAATGTTTAACCACTCTTTCAGTAAAGACATTTTTCCTCACGTCCAATCTAAACCTCCCCTGGCACAACTTGAGGCCATTTCCTCTCATCCTATCGCTAGTTATTTGGGAGAAGAGACCGACAGCACAACTTGAGGCCATTTCCTCTTGTCCTATCACTTGTTACTTGGGAGAAGAGACCGACACCCACCTCCCTACAACCTCCTTTCAGGTAGTTGTAGAGAGCAATGAGGTCTCCCCTCAGCCTCCTTTTCTCCAGGCTAAACAACCCCAGTCCCCTCAGCCGCTCCTCAGAAGACTTCCTCTCCAGACCCCTCACCAGCCTCGTTGCCCTTCTCTGGACACGTTCCAACATCTCAACATCCTTCTCGTAGTGAGGGGCCCAAAACTGAACACAGTATTCGAGGTGCGGCCTCACCAGCGATGAGTACCGGAGCACTCTCCA
>NW_008824437.1:1420554-1426404 GCF_000699105.1 Pygoscelis adeliae | reverse complement strand
GACAGGAACTCGTCGCCATTGCCCCCTATCCCTTAAGTCCCTGCATTCTGCTGGGTGGAGAGAGGATAGGGAATCCTCTGTATCCTGTGCCCTGTCTGCCTGACAGGTCTGTCCCAGGGATGGTAGGGGGCGGTTCCAGTAGTCTATCATCACCCTCTCAGACTCCCTGATCCTCCTCAACCTACTCACCTCCTCCCAGAGCTCTGTCACTAAGTGGAGGAGTTCCTCTCCCTGGGCGCACCTCCCACAGGTGCGCTCACTGCTGCCGTCCGGTACTGGCCTAAGAGCAGGGCACACCCTGCAGCCTGACACCTGGGTGGCAGCGTGTTCCCACCGGAGCTCTGTCTGGGAAGCTGCGTCAGTCACAGCGGGTGCAGAGCTTAGAGAGAACATGGCTTTCCATCGGGTAGATACCATTGCTCCCTGGTCGAGCAGGCAGAGTTACAGTGCCTTTGCTGCACGCCCTTCTGTGCAAACCAGAGCTGCTCACCTCAGCAACAGGTCTCGTCAGCTGCTGTTGCACAAGCTACAGGCTCCTGGAGGGTCACTCTGCTCCCCCTGAGGTTTCCCTAGTTCAGAAAACCTCCCTGTGCACCGTGCTAGAGCACAGGCACCGGAACTGCTCACCTCAGCAACTGAGTAAATGTAAAATACTTCACAGTTCCTTGCTTCTCAGTGGCAAAATAGAGTAACTAATTTTCCTAAGTGTCAGGTGAGCACCCAAGTGTACACATTATATCAAAAAGGATATAGCACTTAAGGTGTGTTTGCAGGGTGTCATGAAGAATCACGTACATATAACCTTAATTTCTCCATTTCTCAGTTTACTGAGGAGTGATGACATAGAGAAAAACCTGGTCAAATGCCAGATAAAACCAACTGCTTAGTGTTTTGGAAATGTAAAGGCTTCAGTTCAATTTGATCATGTTTTGCAAAGCTAAATCCCAACACTGGACCATCACTGTCCCTTGTCCATCTGTCCTCTAAGATGTTCTTCTAGATTTACCCAGCCAAGTAAAATAGCCTACAAAATCAACAACCGCAAACAAACTAAACATTCTTGACAATATCCCTGCTGAATACATTTAAATAAATCAGCTTTTTCAGTGAATAGGTTTCCTGTGTAATGCTCTTTTCAGTCAACAGATTTCTCCTATAATTAGAGTGTATTACTTTATAAATTTTTTTCCTTTATAAGAAGAGAAAGGAAAATTACTTGAGAAAAGCCAACACTGTAATTAAATAAGGTTCATGCCAACTCGTTATTCAAATGCAGAGAACAATTTGTGAATATCCACTTCCAGTGTACTAAATCCATCTAATATCAAAAGGCACCAATTGGAATTTACACTTTGTAATATACAGTAAGTTGCTTGTATTTGTTTTGTACTAAAGTAATTTCACAAGCTATGTTAACTATGTGCAATGTTCAACAACAGCAGTAACAGTCGGCAAATTAGAGCCTTTACGTTTAATCTAATTCGAAACAGCATTTCACAATTCAGATTCAAATTCATATTGCTTGTCAAGAATTTTAAGATACTAAAAAGCCATTCCAGACTAAACAGACAAGTTTTGCAGTCTCCAGCAGTATTTTCTTAGCAGACAGAACTAGCCTACCTCGCTTACTTCTGACAGAACTAGCCTACCTTGCCTACTTCTGGCGAAGAACTAGAGAACTGCTTGAAACAGAGGAATAAATCTCAGCATCCCAAGATGAATGCAGTTTCTGAGAGCACAGTGTCTGCCCATTTGTCTGCATGCGCATATCGGTCACCTAATATATAAATTTTATTCTAGCTTCAAACTCACTGACCAAGGAGATTATACATCTCTACTTTGGAGACAGTTTTCTAAGACAGAAGATTTCCTGTTATTTGGTGGTTGAAAATGAAATTATAGTTATGGCTTGAGCGAATACATTAGTGTTTACACCTCATTTTTTGGAGAAAGAAAGAGATTATAAGATAACAATTTCTGGTAATTAGGGATATGACTGAAGCATATGAGCAGAAGAATACTCTTTCACGTGTAGGAACACATGACAAAGAGAGATATTTATATTTTATAATTAAAGAAAAAAAAAGCAAAACAGGAAGGGAACCAGGAGTTATATCATGCAGCTTATATGGTGCCAGTTATCTTATGCTTGTCAATTATTTCACAAACATTTATATCTGCAAAGTGTTTGTTAAAAAAACCCAACCAATCAACCAACCAAACAAAAAAAACCTAATTTATTGGGACCTTTGCATCAGGTAACACTTGTACGGGAATCCAATCTCCTGAACAGGACAGTTGGTTGCTGTCCAGAGGATGATGCAAGTCTCCATCACAAGGGTCCTTACAGTGATCTTCACCTGGATCAGGTGAGACTCCCCCAGCTGTTGTTCTGCTGAATTCCTGTACCAGCCGGGCTGCGGTCCTGTGTGACCACTCCAGCACGTGCATCATCCATTGTTATTGAGTATCTTAAACTGCACATGAAACATCTCATTAATATCTCAAGTGTTTATGAAAGACTGTTCTAGAAAGACCTCTGCAGTAATACTACCTATTGACTATCCACAAGAGTCTTATCTGTGTTCAGTTTGGTCACTTCTGCATCAGGAACCTCCCATCAGAATCTCTGGGAGAGCCAGATTGACCACCCAGGATGTTTGTCACTATACCAAAGTACACAAGTTGTACTGGTCAGCTTTTCTAGGAGCTGCTTGGAGGAATCTCCGGGACTGATCAAAATTCCCACCCAGAAAAATTCTACAGCAATGAGTTAATGCTGCTTCTAATTGTTGCCACCTTCTCTCAGGTTGATCTATTATCTCATCCATATAGGCGACAAACTGAGGGGTTCCTGAACCACCAGTGAATTAACGCCTAAGTGCAGAGTGTCCATACAGTCACAACCCTGACACCCTAGTATTCCATAACCATAACTATAGGATGAACTTGAACTTCATATTTATAACACACTTATCACTTAAATTCATAGCTCTTGCCACCTATGATAAAATTCTTTATTTTACAGAAGCTGAAAATGCTTTCAGAAGCATAATTTCCAAAAGATTCATATTACTTACATTGCAGTTAAGGCAGAGACCCCAATAAAAACAGAAGGTCTGCTATATCTAGCCCTCCACAGAGACAGAAAGCAAACACAGATTTACTAAATGGCTAAAATTATTTTAGTATATATCCCTGTTAATCAAATCAGTGTTGTGAATGTAAAATGTAAAATCTACAGCTTGAGCAGAGGGCACCAGTGGTGGGAGAAGGGCAAGTTCTTATCCCGTTTACTGATACTGGTTGCATGTCAGAAATTATTTTTGTCTTAAAGAGGTTATCATGTAAATATGCTAAATTGAACTCTGAGAGAAGACTGAAGACGCAAAGAATGTCTTCTTCTAGGCCCCAAAGCAGTTCCTATGGCAGAACTGAGATGAAATCCAAAGGGAAAAAAAGAACCTTGATGATTTAAAATAAAGTACTTTCAATGAGAATGTTTCATGAGAAAAAAAATAAAAATCCTGCATTTGGGTTGACTAAGAATATTTTTATAAATATATATGGCATATGTATAAAAACTCTCTATGTATGTACACATGTGTATATAGGTATATTTAGATTTCCATTCAAAAATGGAAATATGGAAAAAAACCTAAACCAAACCAACTCCCCCTCATTAATTCACTCATCAATAGAAAATAACTTCTATATCCCTGTGCCAGACAGTGAAAAATTATTGGCAAATCTGAAACCATACCATAGTTCAAAGACATGAAAGTCCACAGCGGCTAACTTGTGGATGCCATTCTGTGGTGACATACTGTTTCTTCTTAGCCTGGTTTCCTCAGCAAACGCTGCATATTTAATCATGCTGTCTGTGTATGTGTCACTCTGTTAGTGCTCCCAGCAATTTTTCTAAATGGTCGCTGAATTTAGCCTTCTTTGAGAGATAGGAAAAAGTCCCCAAGACATTAAATACCTAAAGGTGTGGTGAAAATGGGTAGCCAAGAAAGAAAAAGGACTTTAAATATTTTTCTAAAAAAAAAGGCTGTAGACTACATATAACAGGCATGGTACACAAACCTTGATCCTATCTGGTGGAAAAACAATACATCTTTGTGTTCTCCATCTGTCAGCAGCAGATCTGTGGACACAGAACCTTTTTGAGGGATGGGTGACAACCACATCAGCCAGCTCCTATAAACCTCATTCCTCTAATATCCACTAACAGGAAGACAACATGCTTATGGGAGAAACCGTTATGGAAAATTGGGAAAATGAAGTACCCTTCATGAAACAAAGTGAAACCTAGAACCAAACGCATAAGATAAACAGATATATTGGAGTAGGATGCACTTGAATGTGCATATTTTATCAACTTAATAAATTGCCTTGCTTGTATTGATTTACTAGTCTGCTATATGATATGATGGTCCATTACCCAATGCTCTAAAATAAAAGAAAAATAAAATCATTATATTATATTTACCTTTGATTTATATGACACTAGTAACACTAGTCATAAATGTCAATAAAGGACAATATTTAGAAAGACATTGACAATGTATGGAACTATTTATGCTTTGCCTCTCACTAAATCTGTTATCTCAGAAAAGGTAGATTAGTATTTCATAAATACAAGATACAATTTGACATTTATATTAACTCTTAGAGTTACTTTGTCAAAACCACTGGAATGATAATGCAGTAGAAAAAATATTTGAGATTGGAGTCAGATTTAGTGATAATTTCACTTTGTACAAAATTAACAGGAAGAAAGTATTTGGCTTGAGACCCTTGAAAAACAGGAACCATCAGGCTTGCAAAAGAGCCATCCTCTGTACAGGTAGAAGAGAATTATCCTGGTCAGCTCTAACGGTTGTGTCTCAGGGTTTCAATACTATAAGTTATTGTTCAAAACACAAGCTGTAGGTTTCTTAATGACAAGTGGCTGAGGAAGAAGAAATGGCCAAGAAAGTATTTGATAGGAAAATTTCCATCTAAAAATACCATTCTAGTAAAACAAAAATGCTTCACAGGTCACATTGATTTCCATTAACGTTCTTCTAGGAGAAAAATCTGGTAAAACACTGACAAAGTTTCAAATGTCTCGTATTGACACTCTTAAAACTAAACATTTGATTTTTCATTTCAAATAGAACTTCAGGGTTTTTTTTTTTTCTTTTTCTTTTCGTCAAGGTCATATTTAGATAACAGTATATTGTACAGTTTAAAGGTCCAAAACAAAACAAAATCTTTCTTCCATGCACAGGTGGTTTGGTTTGTTGTGGTTTTTTTCCAGATTTTTCTTTTAGGGGACATTTCACAATTTTTTAATTTCTTTTCAATAGAAATGAAGCCAAATTCTGAAATCTCCTCAGCTTGTCTGAAGTCTATTTCCCACAACACTTTGAAAACCGAACCTAGTGTCTGAAGGTCAAGTTACATCCTATATATCATCACAAGTGTCTACAATCGTGATGGCTCTTCATGTAAAAGCACAGATATGGTATTCTATAGAAGTCTTTAATGAATGATGATGATGATGAATAAGAAAGCAAAAAATTCCTTTTCCTCCACTTGATCTCTAGGGTTATACATCACCATAGAGAAAATTAAAGCCATAAAAACATTTCTTCAGCAGTAAATTAAGCACTGGGGAAGACGTCTCATGAAAGTCAGAGCAGGTGTTTGACAGGAGGCATACTTCTTCCAAGATGAGCACTGAATCATTGGCACAAGAAAAGTCATATACTTTTCTTTCCCTCTGTTAGATATACGTATGAAAATGATACATATTAGTCCATATCTTCATCTTGTTGTTATTATTAAGAGTCTGTGTAG
>NW_008824437.1:1418728-1420519 GCF_000699105.1 Pygoscelis adeliae | reverse complement strand
CATTGACAGAACACACTGAAGTATCCTTTGGCTAAGAGATGATACAGCAATACTGAATAATTATTTTATGGGAAAAAAAACAGTGGTTGATTTTCAAACTGTTTGAAAATAATTGTTTATGCAAAAATTTGTTTATATCTACCAGATGCAATGATAGGTAGAGAGACAGATATATATATATATATATGTATATATATAAAAAAGCTGGTCTTTATTTGTAATTTTAAATTTAATATTTATAAATACACACATACATATGGTGTAAATTCTGACCTCCTAAACAAAATATCACAGTGGAGACATCAAAAAGGGCCTTAGTACACTGTCCTTTCTGATTAAAGAGAGTCCATGCTGCTTACTCACAGATAAGGAAAGCAAATCCACTCCTGTTGCTGTGATCAAACAAGGACCCCTGAGCTGAAGAGCTGCCTTATTATTACACATCACTGCAGGCAGCAGGCATAAAACCAGTCAAGTTTTAAAAGGACACTTGTTAACATTTTTTTTGTCTCTCCCACCTGTATCTACACACTCACACTTATTGAAGGAGATCCTGTTCAGTGGCGTAATACAATTGTGCCATTCGAATTGGCATTCAGGACAACAGAAAATACCAAAAACATTTTGATTCAACTTTTATACATAGCAACAGGGAAGGATACATTCAGCTCCTGCTCTGGCTGGGACGTAGATGGCTTTATGCTGTGTAATCATGCAGCATAGCAGCTGGCAGAGGAATTTTGCTTTTTGCATCAATGCTACATACTGTCTTATATTAAATACATGAATAAATAAATAAATAAATAAATACATGCTTCCCAGGATTTTATAGCATCCTAATAGTTTTGTTTTAAAATGTTTGCAATTAATTACATAGGCGGCAATGATCAAAGCTCTAACACATATCCCAGTTTGCTCACATAAGAATGGTGAGACTAGTATCTAGCAAAACTTTTATATTTGGACTGTAAACATGTCCAGCTCAGCTTATCACCCTGGACTCCCTTCATAACACAGAGAGAAACAGGCATTTTTGGAGCACAGTTCATCCCCTCTACGTCAAATGTTGATGTTATAATGCATTATCCCCTAGAAATGCTCCTTGCTTTCCACAGGCTGCATATGAAGGAAAATTAAACTGGAAGTTCAGACGCAGACAATTCGGAGATGGGCAGAGAAGTTCCACCCCAGTGCTTACTAAAAAAAAACAAGAAAGTAATTCATATAGTTTTGAACTGCCATTTTCTAGTGAACTGTGACATTTTAGGGCTTAGAGGTAACAGAGCTTCTAATTTAATTTACTTTTTTAATTCTCCAGCTTTTGGAGCCAGAATCAGGATTTAATTGGGGGGTTATATTTATGTCAGCCTGGAAATACTAAAATATCAATGGCAATAAAAACAACACACAAAGATTAAGAGGCTCTGTTTTTATATAGCGGTTGTAATTTATAAAATCTGAAGTGCATCATAAATAAGTCAGTACCATTTTCCGTGTTTTACATTTGAGAAAACTAATGCTCAGAAAGATCATCTGAGCAACTCTTCTCAGGTGCAGGCAGAGGGAGAGAACTGCGGGACATTCCAAATTTCAATAGATATTTTCTTCCCTCAAACAGTACGAACATTTCAGACATAATGATTTGGATTCTTCACCCAGTGGTAACTGCTGGCTCCAAGGAGCTGACAACCAGTCCCAGAGCATGTATTTGTCTGGGTCTAGTGTGAGCTTGGAAATCCTCTAACTTAGAGAAAAAGCAGGAACTGGAGGGACCTGAGATGGAAGTGAAGA
>NW_008824437.1:1397334-1418693 GCF_000699105.1 Pygoscelis adeliae | reverse complement strand
TTGTCCTCACAGTGTTCCCTGCAGGAGGGTATGGCCATGGCTGCTACAAGAGGCAACTGAAGACACTTTTTCAGAGCATGTGGGTTAGTTTGGACCTGACAAACAAATTAGTTAAAACCAGTTCTCTTGCAGATGCCATTTCTCTCATAGTGTTTGGCACAGTACGCTATTAAACACAATGAACTTCTATCATACTGCATGCACCGAACTACTTGGTTCAGTGTTGCTTTCTGATGCACAGACCCAGAGCAAATGGTGACTCTGAAATGCTCTTTATTTAATAAAAGCAACAGTGAGGACCACAGCTTCCTATTTAGAAATGCCAGGCTCTATTAAATACTCCCAGTCACTGCCAGACAGAAAGTGACTTCAGGCTTGGATCTCTATTCACATATGACTAGAGCTACAGGAACAATTGAATAGTAATAATTATTATTATATTATGACTAGAGCTACAGGAATAATTTTATAGTTTGATGCCCAAACTGGGAAAAAAAGAACGTATTAGGTCAACTTAGAAATAAAGTATTTCCTTGTTCAGAGTGAAATGAAACACCCTTCTTTTTTTCTTTTTTTTTTTCTAAAGACATTTTTAATAGTGATTGCAAGTTAGCTAATTATCGTGGCTTCACATTTCAAGACTTGTCACTTAAGCACCATAACAGACCTTGCACACCCTCTTAATGCGCTACAGATACAAATTATAACATACCTTAAACTCATCTGTACATTGTGAAACTAGATAAATTGCCATGTGCTGAATCACGTAACATAGCACAGGATGCCATAGAAATTTTTTAAGCTGGGGAACAGTAAACAGTAGGATGCAGAGAGGATGTTCGTATGGAAAATATATTCCAACCTATTATAATACATGCCTATTTCACAGTTTCCCACAAAGGTGGTGGACTGAACTCAGCGATGGTATTACTCCTTCCTATCTCTGACCACAGTATTTGGGCTCTCCCGCTTGTTAGGAAAATGGCATACAGTGGGCTACAACATATAAGAGGAGAACTAGGCTGACACTGCATCCTCTGCACATCATTCAGTTTTGAGAAATAACTTAAGTTGCACTGCACTTGTCCCACTGCTACTCCATTTGGGCTTTCTGAAATTTGGTTCCTTTTTTGCCCTTCCAAAATGTTCACAGAAGTTGCCTCAAAATTCAATATCACAGTGATCAAACATTTGATGAGTCCTATTTTTAAGGTGGAGTATTATCACTGGAATCAGAGGAAGAGAATCCTGACTGATATCCTGCCACTAAGCACAGGATCAACTCAGCAGTCTTGTTAAAGAAATCTACCTATAGCAACCAAGGTCGCTATTTTTGTGGAGCAGATCATGACAATGAAAACTTAGCTTGGGTCCAGTGAAACTTCCCAATAAACTGTGCTTGAGTTGTGTGAAGACCTTGAGGCAGTAGCACATGAAGCTGCCATTTCAAGCCTAAAAAGCCCAACCACTCTGCATCCTGCTTCTCTCTTAAAATAAAACTGTAGTCAGCTACAAATATGTCCATAAATGGAGGAAGAGTTAATTACTTCAAACACTGGAGCATCAACTTGTCATAAGATAAAGGATGGATTTTTAGTGTTACTGCAGCCTGAAAAATTGTTTATTTTGAAGGCTATGTTCCAAATCTGGAGGTTAGGTAAAAGATATCAGCCAGGAAATTCTAGTACTTATGACCCTGGTGGTACACAAATCATGCCCAAGTTATACATAGCAGTAACCTGAGTTAGAGAAATGTATTTGAAATGAAGGATGAGCTCATTGGTGCAGCCTATTGACTATGTATCAGCATTACCTATAATCTGAGCAGAGGCAAAAAGAGCCCACAGCTAGCAAGTGGGGAATTTGGTGACAAAGTGGACATGGATCCTGATCTATGGGAAAGGAGAAGGAGAAATCAGATGGAGACATAAGACTGGAGTCTTACTTTGGAAGATATGTAATAAGAAATGGGAGGAGATGGATTGCTAGTTACTCCAAGAAGTAGTATTCTGTTTCTGTATCTCTTCTTTCATGACTGGTGTAAGACTTAGAAATAGAAATAGTATTTGCTCCTCAGATATCACTGAGATGAGTGTGTGACATTTGTACAGAAGGAAAGATTCAAAGGCAAAGACAGGGATCCTCCTGTCCAAAGAAAGGAATGTATAAAGAACCAGGCAGGACAAAAGTGTATAAAGCATACTAAAAATATTATCAAAAAGCAAGTCCCACTTAAATGAGGTGATGAATTTCCTCATTTCCGGGTCACATTTTGCAGAAAAGACCCTTATGAGTTTGATGCTGCCACAAGCAAAATCTGAGGACCATTATTCAAGCATCATGCAATATAAAATAAGAGTTATTTCCTTTTCTCGGGGAACGTAGAACTCAAAGAGGCCAGTCCAAAAAAAAACACCAAACAAAACCAAAACCAAAACAGGATCTCTGTGCATTACAGCATTTGTCTATATTCCCTATCAATCTAAGGGCCTGAGCTTTTGCTCTAATCAAGACCCACTGGTATTAACTGTGAAGAACACATATCTACAGTCTTGCAACATTGCATTGTGACATCAAGAAACCAAGAAGGCTTGTGAATTATTTTAATAGAAAGGCGTATAGGGACATGAGCCTCTTGGGATTTGTGATATGTTGCCATTCCTGCCTAGGAACAGGATGTTTATTAATTGCACCGTTTGCTTTTCAGACTACTTCTGCAGGTGGCCAAGATCACTTTGAATGCTGTCATTCTACTCCCACTGGTTTGGCTTCTGAAATGACTTTTACAATAGGTATTATCTGAAAATACCTTCCCAGTGGGTCATTTTAGTTCTTGATCACACAGAGTCTCATAGGGAAGAAGGGATATGGTGCCAACCATGCCCACCCAAATCTATTTGTTTCAGAGCTTTGCCCAGTATTCAGTGTGGAGATCTCTATAATCAGAGCAGTTGCTGCACGCTGGTTAATTAGCTTTCTCTTCACAAATGGAGATAAAAATTAGAACAACCATAACACTTTCTGATCTCTTTCTCAGCTTGGTGAATTTAAACATTAGTAACACTGTCAAACAATGGCTAAAGAGGAAATATTTAGTTGTCTTTTGGCAGTGACAAATTACTTCAACATTTATGGGTTTATTTTTTTAAGCAGTTTGACATTTCATTACTAAGGCAGATTTTTTATTTTATTATTTCTTTCAGTCTGTTACATAGCCACAGTGTTACCAAGTAGGTTCCTATGAGTCATATGCAGGTGGGAAGAAATCATGTCTCTATTGATAGCACTATTATTTTTTATTATTATTTACAAGTGTTCTTGCATATCCCCCTCTTTCTACTTGGTTCACAACTGACTTCTCATTTTTCCCCAAACATGTGAGCAAAATATGCTGATTTGTATATTTTTCTCTGTCAAACTGGATCAAAACAGAAGTCCAAGAAGCCTTGCGTTTTGCAACCAATCATAGTTAAGTATCAAATACTCACTGAGGAGGCAGAAGTAAACAAAGAAAAAAAAAATCCAAACCTAAGCCCTGACAACTTCAGAAATTGCATGCCTTCGGGCAAAGTCTTCCTCAAATTGCCCAAAGATTGGTTTATGCCACAGCTCTCACAGCTCCCATCCTTTCTGAACAAGGACTGTAGGAATTGTTGGTGCTGTCATTTTGCACAATTGTGGCAAATCCTACAAAGTTCACAGAAGCACCTTCTGGCAATGTGTTATACCAGCTGTCTTATGGTCTATAAAAATGGAGAAAAAAAGAATCCTTTTATTGGTTCTAAATATGCTATTTTTCAGGTTACCTGAATTTTGTCCAGTATTGTATTGTGAAAAATAATCAACAGACAATCTCTTGCAAGATCCTACTCCGAGGTTTGTAAAACCAAGTAAGACATATCAATTTCCATTCCTTTCCCAGTTATTTTTCTGAAGATAACTCTGTGGTGCAGAGAGTTCTATCACTCAGTTAATTCAAGTTTTCAAAGTGACCAAATGAGATCCGTTGAATTTTTCTCTTCACAATGTTTCAAAACCTGTTTTTTTTTTGAGTATTACTGTATTTCAACCAATCACATGCCAAAATAATAATTTACAGCCCTGGTTACAAGCAAACAATCAGTCTGCACAAGAAATGCTCCACTTTGGCCTAGGTGCTATAATGCTGGTCTGTTTTCTTTGATGTGGGGGAATGCGGTTTCTACGTCTTTTGCCGTCAGAAAACAGCTCAATGTCTAATGCTGTCATTATGCTGCATTCCTGAAGTCTTCACTTATGACACTCTCAGGCAATGAATCATTTGACATGCATGCAAACATACATCAAATTGCAAAACCAATTATAAAACAATATACAGTCCTTTTTATCACTTCAGAAATCCACAATTTCTATTTTAATACTGGAACAGAAATAATGGCTAATCAGAAACTTTCCTGGGTATGTTACTTGAAGGCAATTATATTAATTTGCTATAATTTACTGCAACAAAATGGGGACCTTTTGAATAGCTGGAGCTGGATAAATTTGCATAAGTATTGCATTTTCACAGGTTCATTTTCCCAGCCCAGTAGATAGTTCCTGTATTATACATAGTACATATAGCACCCCTCAAGTAATTTACACTCAAAGACAATCAAATTTCATGAGCCATGAGTAGCTTACCATTTATTCTGCAGGCCATCATTTTATGGTTTTAAATAAAATACTTCTAGTGAGTTCCGTAGAGGAGAAAGAGGGTTTGACTGACAGCTCTGGAGAGTCAAACTGTATTTGTTTACAAAAGAAACACAATACGTAGAGCAGAAGCAGTGCTTTACCACCCCCAGGAACATGAGTTAACACTGCTTTGGAGGTACCCCTCTGTCCTGTTCAGGCTTTCACCCTTGCTTCTCATCAGCCAACTCTGTCTACCAATGCCAGGTAGACCTAATTCGAACAGAGACATTGCAGATTGCTTCAAGACCTAACAAAAACCTGATAATGACTCTTGGTTTGGGTCATCAAAAAGTGGACATATAGTGCCTTCAACTGACTTTATGGCTTTTTATTGCACATGGAAAGAGTTTGGGAACATCTTGGGAGACCTTATTGCAGCCTTTCAATACTTAAAGGGAGTTTATAAGAAAGATGGGGCCAGACTTTTTAATAGGGCCTGTAGCAATAGGACAAAGGGTAATGGTTTTAAACTAAAAGAGAGTAGATTTAGACTAGATATAAGGAAGAAATTTTTTACACTGAGAGTGGTGAAACACTGGCACAGGTTGCCCAGAGAGGTAATGGATACACCATCCCTGGAAACATTCCAGGTCAGGTTGGATGGGGCTCTGAGCAACCTGATCTGATTGAAGATGTCCCTGCCCACGGCAGGGGGGTTGGACTAGATGACCTTTAGAGGTTCCTTCCAACCCAAACTATTCTATGTTTCTATGAACTTGACAGGGAGGAAAAGTGATGGGAATAGGCTCTTGGCTTTATCCGACTTACCAGAAACCAGAGGCTACACATGAATGATACTGCAGCTCCTTCACACTTCATGACACACCCAGCTATCCTGGGATAATATAGTGACTGAGTGCACAGACAGCATCAATGTGTCAGAGCCTATTCAAATACCATACTATGAATCTGGGAGCAGCAGGGGTAAATACTATTGTAAAACCCGACCGACTGGAAGCTTTATTTCTCAAGGTTTATGCCAGTCAAAGAAGTAGTGTAAGCTCATATGCGTCTCACTGTATCTAACTTGCCCTAAATAAATCTTTAGACCCAGATTCTGACCCGAATATTCATATGTCTAACTGTCTGAATACTCACACATCTTTCTTGGTTATGCAAAGACCTTCCTTGAAGCATTACCCAATTCTGTCCAAAAACTTTTTTCTTTTGCCATTCATCAAAACACTCCAGTACAGACTCTGAATATGTGATTAGGTCAAACCAACTTCAGGAGAACCTATTCTTGTACTGAAGAGCTTCTAAAATTATTCTGATCTTGCCACGAAGCTTCAAAAAATGCTTTATCTATATTGGCTAAACTTTTGTAGAGTATTATTCACCTCTGTTGGCAATACTTTTGAGAATCATAACACACTCACCCATCTCTATTCTCTTAGCCCATTTTTTTCTGTTTGTCAGGCTGCTGAAACTTGTCTGATCATCAGAGAACTTGTGAGATCATTGGAGCAGGGGCATTCATTTGTGCACAAGCTGATGTCATGGGGACTGCGCTTCTAAGTGTTCATCCCAAGCACTGCACCAAAACTTATAACTCATACTAGCTGTGAAACTGATTCTTGGGTCATTATGACTGACATGATGGCTTTGAACAGTAGTACAGGCTCTTGTTGTCACTTGAAGACTTGTTTCCACAAAACAAGACAAAGTGGTTGGAAAAAGAGGGAATCTCTTTTCTCATTCCCCAGTCCCCGAGCTGCTGTCTGGGACACGTGCCAATAGCAAAGGGTTAGCTTCCAGATAATGGATCTCGACTGTGCTGTTGTTGGCATCTGTGCTCCTGTTGGAAAGGCCATCAGCTAGGAAGCTATGAGAGTTGATTAGGTCTCCTTTCAAGACCTTTCTCATCATCAGTCAGTGGGAATTATTGTAGTGTTCTTTAGGGCATATGAAGATAATTTTTCAACAAAATACCACTGGGAAAAAAATACTGAGAAGAAAGAAAAATTGAAACATAGAGCACTCTTTCAAAAGGTAGAGAACAGCCAAGTCCTATTCCTAAAGTGAAGAGCAGAAAGGCTGTTTCTGTTGCTTGTGCACTCCTCTTCAGGGAAGAAAGAAAGAAACATCTGTCCCAAGCCCCCTCCTATAAACTTCCTCAAAAATCAGTGCTGTAAAAATCTGTAGAAAGGGAAAACGTTCATTGAAATAATGTCTTTCAAGTGAATAACTGTACAAACCACATCAGTGGATTTCAGCCCTAAAGTGAGAAAATAATGTGATGGGAGCCAAATAAGTTCTTCAGTATATAACTGTAATAGTAGCTGTGAAAGAGAAATAAGTTCTTCATGCTCAGTTTGCCTTTTACCACTCTACTCCAACTACTCTAAATTAGCTATTAAAAACTTCTTTTCAGTTATACAAGTCTAGATGTGATCAACTTTTTCACAGTGGTATGCAGAGAGGAGATTTGTAAAGAGAATGCAGCAGGGAGATTTGTAAAGAGAATGCAACAGTCTGATTCTTTCCAATACATAAGCATTGCAGAAAAATAGCAAAAAAAAGATATGAAAAATGGAACTTCCTATGCAAATTCTATTGATTTTCAAAAGGAACCAATTACCAGTCCAGTATGACAAATTCCTGAGGATTTTCTCCAGAAGACTCCATCACTGTCCTGTCTAGAGTCTCACAAGAATCTCCAGACGATTTCATGACATTTTCATTGAACACCCACAGTGAAAAGATTGCAAAGCTTTTTCAACATCATCAGGCCTAATCTGAAATTAATCTCAGTTTTGAACTCTACCATAATGCAGATCATTGCCTTGCTGTACCCTGCATATGCCAGATCAAAAAGAGCCACAGAAAAGAAATATGCCAATGATTAAAGAAACCAGTTATTGCCACATTATCAGTTACCATGTTTTCTGCTACAGCTAGGAAATAATTTAGTTCTTTCTAATGATCAGCCATTTATCTTCAGGCAACTAAAGATTAAAGACTTCATCAGTAATTATCACAAATGGTGCCCTGAACACACTGATTAAAGATACTTGTCATTACACCTTATGAAGAACAGTATATCAGCTCTCTTACTATTTCAGAACGCTTATGCATTGGACATCTGCTGGAGTCTCAATCACAACTAATCACCATTTGCATAAGCAAGACACTGAAAGAATCCTGTTCCTTTAAAACCACCCATTACAAATACATGCTAACACATGAAAGATGTACTTTCCATACCATACTCACACCAAAGCAGAGAAGTCTGAGACCAAAAAGTAAAGCCGTTTCCACGTAAAATTAACATTTCAGGTTGAAATTCTGATGTAAACTACACTTCTGCAGTCTGGATTAGCTATATGGAGTAATTATAAGTAAAAGCTATTTTAAATACTCGTTGTTTTTTTAAAAAAATCATTATTTTTTAAACGTTAAATAATATATACCAGCTATCTTACATACTCAACTTCTAAATTGGTATAATCAGAATCTTAACTATGCCTTAAGTTTGTAAGTAATCAGGCATTGTTTGTAAAACATCTCCCTTGGTACACAGTTAAGAAAAAAAAAAATTACAAAAAGTTCTGGCAACTTCACAGCCCACATCAGGTCCCTTTATTTCTAGCAGGAGATGGAGATCCTCTCTTAGTTTCAAAGGGAAAAAAAGAGAAAAATATACGTTGTTCTTCCTTTAAAAGGAAACAGTGGAGTTTTAGTCTTTTGCAAAGTTTTAGTTCTTTTGCAAACCTAACACCTTTTTTTTTTCCTTGCCTTGCCTTGCCTTGCCTTGCCTTCCCTCACCAGGAACCCTCTCCCTCAGCCTTCCTTGTTCCCTCCCTCCGTCTCTCTTTCTCTCTGTCCTGGTTTCATCTGGGATAGAGTTCATTTTCTTCCTAGTAGCTGGTACAGTGCTGTGTTTTGGATTTCGGATGAGAATAATGTTGATAACACACTGATGTTTTAGTTGTTGCTGAATAGTGTTTACACTAGTCAAGGACTTTTCAGCTTCTCATGTCCTGCCAGCGAGAAGCTGGGAGGGGGCACAGCCAGGACAGCTGACCCAAACTGGCCAAAGGGACATTCCATACCATGTGATGCCATGCTCAGTACATAAACTGGGGGGAGTTCGCCGAGGGGCAGCGATCGCTGCTCAGGAACTGGCTGGGCATTGGTTGGCGGGTGGTGAGCAATTGCATTAAGCATCACCTATTTTATATATATTTTTTATCATCATCATCATTATTATTATTATTATTATTATTATTATTATTATTATTATTTTACTTTTTTTCCTCCGATTCTCTTCCCCATCCCACTGCGGGGCGGGGAGTGAGCGAACGGCTGTGTGGTGTTTAATTGCCTGCCCAGTTAAACTACAACACTCTGTCTTTCTCATACAATTTTGTTTTGGGCTCAGGACACAGCAGATGCCCTGAAAAAAAAAAAAAAAAAAAAGGAAAAATGGAATTAAGTTAGAAAGATGGCTGCTGTGCCAATAAATACAAAAAAGGATAACAGGAATCTCTACATAAAGGTTCCTATGTCTGAAGAGGAATGAAGTTGTCAGCTATGTATTCCTCTTCTCCCAGCTAAACTGGGATTTCAGGGCATACTACAATTCCCACAATGGATCCTACATGGACTATTCTCTAATGCACCACCTTCCTTTCTCAAGAGCTGAAAAAGTATCATGGCCAAAGAGCCATAACTATACAGAAGAAAAGAATAAAACACAGATGACTCCTATGTGACATAAAAATGTGGGTATGAGTAATGTTTTGGCGTCAGGCCGAAACAGCCTAGGTTTTTCATATGTTGCTGAAAAGATGAAAATATTAACAAACTGTCTGTGGAAAAGAACTCTTACTATCAATGCAATTTTATTTGAATGACACTCCTAGTTCTTGTATTATGCCAGGCATAAACTTTATGTATTTTGGGATAGCTACATCAGTGCTAGATGGAAGAAGAACACTTCTTATCAAACACCAGTGCCTTACTAATGGGAAGTCATGTGATTAATCAATCTGATTACTTAGAAGTCAATTTATCTGCAGCACAACTGCTATCCAAATGAAAATAAGATTACTGTGAGTACGGTTTATTAATAACCCCCAGTATGTCATTGACTCAACTTGATTATAACACAGCAGGCATGCAATGCACAATATTACAAAGATATTAAAACAGCCTGACAACAGTGGATACAGAAGTGGTCTATGGTTCAGAGTAAGGCATAAAACTCCTGAAGTGTAAGTGACCATTCAATTTTCAGTTCTGCAAGGAACATTTTCTTTTTATTTTATTGTAGATGTAGGATCTGCAGATATTTTTCGGTGTCCAGCTCTTAACAGCTGCTGAGATCACCTGAAAGCATGAGTCAGTGTGACGTTCAGATACAGACCTTGTAACATCCAAAACAACCCCTTGAACTTCCTCACAGAGAAAAGCAATTTAGCAGACCCAGAGGGGAATTCAGATGCCCCTGAGGGAAGCCAGTCACACACAGCTCATGACTCTGTTTCATCCCACTAGGTCTCCCAAGCCTGCAGTAGATATGATCCTATTTTGAACATAATGTTAATCTACTGTGATATATATTCCCTGTGAGTACAAGTTATGGGCTGAAGAGAGCTTGAGAAAGTACAAGCACGTTTTCTTATTCTGTAGATTGCTCTCTACTAGTTTTTTGACCACAAAAGCATATTCCTTCATATTTATCTGACAACAAAAATTTCTTATTTCAATAAGAAATATCTTTGTTGTCTTAATTTTGCTTGAAAGGAAAAGTGCAATATAGATAGAGAGAAAATAATAGAGAGGGAGGGAAGGAGGAATGGAGAAAGGGAAGATCCCTGTTTGCTGGGTAGATGACTGGGAAGAGAGTGGAAGACTTAAAAAAAACCACCAAGGTTTAAATAGGATTAAATATTATAACTACTCAGCTAAGCTAGGAAAAGAGGAAACTGTCAGTGGTGTTCTGAAGTCACTTGGGGAGAGCTAGGGAAAATGCACATGTACAGTCCAAAGCCGCTGGCATTTAATTAGTCTCCTCAGTGAGAAGTAAGAAGTGCAGAACGAGGAGCCTTCAGGATCTATCATTAAGCAGTGGCACCTCAGCAGCCCAAACACAGAAGATTAGCTCAGGAAGTGGCAAGAGGAGCTGATGATTGATACAGACTTTCTTAGAAATGAAGGCAGTTACTTGCATTTTCAGTAAGAAAAAAGCAAATCAACTACATAAACTAGATGAGAACTTCCACAGTCAATCTATGGGCCTAAAAAGATTAGCTCTCTGATGCACCCATGTTTTATGAGGAAGGAAGAGGTAAAATGGGATGTATGACCTAGAGATGATATGTCAAGATAAGAGTCCTCTACTTTGTATTCAAGAGATGTCTGGACAACATGACTTAGTAGTATTAACATCAGATTTCAGTACAATTCTGGCTTTCCTGAGGGCTTAGCACTACTGTAAATCCAGCCACTACTCTACTGAAGCTATGTGTTCAAATCTTGTCTGAACCATGTGTGGTGGGTTGACCTTGGCTGGCTTCCAGGTGCCCACCAAGCCACTCTATCACTCCCCTTCCCCAACAGGACAGAGAGAGAAAAATACAACAAAAAGCTCATGGGTCAAGAGAGACAGGGAGATTACTTACCAATTACCATCATGACCAAAACAGACTCTATTTGGGGAAATTAATTTAATTTATTACCAATTAAACAGAGTAGAATGAGAAATAAGAACAAATCTAAAACCAGCTTCCTTCAGGGCAGAGCCACCTGCTCTTGCGTGGCGTTCTCCACGGGCTGCAGTGGGACAACCTGCGTCACCGTGGTCTTCACCACAGGCTGAAGGGGAATGTCTGCTCTGGCACCTGGAGCACCTCCTCTCTTCCTTCTTCACTGACCTTGGTGCCTGCTTATTTTTTTCTCACATTATTTTACTACTTTTTCTTACAGCTGTTGCACAGTATTTTTTACCCTTTCTTAAATGTTATCATAGAGGTGCTACCGACGTCGCTCATGGGCGCAGTTTTGGCCAGCGGTAGGTCCATCCTGGAGCCAGCTGGAAATGGCTCTGTCCAACATGGGTGCAGCTTTTGCTGTCTTCTCACAGAAGCCACCCCTGCTCCCATCCCCCTCCGCTAACAAAACCTTGCCACATAAACCCAGCACACCATGCCGTTAGTCCATCTACTGTGTATGATGGCACTAGTGAGGGCAAAGTTTACTTTTATGAGCAAATCTTCTTCATAACTTTGTAGAATTTATGCCAAACCTATGAAAATGAACAAATTGTGGAGTTACTAAGTGCCTTAGACACAGTGAACCACTGATTTCCTAGGGTTTTAAGCTATGCAGCTCCTAGACTTAAGGAAGAGGGTGCAGTAGGAATGATTTAGAGTTCCTACTCATTACAAGCTTCTGCTCAAATGGAAATATTCTGGAAAAATAATCTGGCTGCAACCAGGGCAGGGTAAAAGCTCTTTTTGCTTTATTCACAATAGGTAAACCTCAAATAAGGAAAGTCTCAATTGTTTGCAGTCTTACAGAGAACTGAATAATCAGATTCAGTTCCCTAGAAAAGACATCAGACAGAAGACCCTTGCCCAGGAGATGCATCTTAAGAGCTTAAGCCTAGAGACTTCTCAGATCAAGGAAAACACAGAAATGTGCATAAAAAGTAGAAGGATCCAAACTCAGTTTTGCAGAGATGAAAGCAAAACAAAACAAAAACCAGGATAGACCAACATTAACTGTTCCACAGCATTTTATGACATAGAAAGGAACTAACCAAAGTCTCTTTAAAATTCATTTTCCCATGTCCTGCTGCCCAGTGAAGCTTTGTCTGCTGTGGAAGACAAGATATGTTAATTGTTCTAGCCTAGATTTAACCAGTTGCATCAAATCAGAGTAGCTTACAAACAAACAAACAAACAAAAGTGTGGTATATATTGAGTTAAGGTATCCAATAGTTACTAATTTGGACATGCAGTAGGCAAGGTCGAACCAAAAATATATATAAAGTGAGTAGAGAGGTCTGCAGTTTTCATCTAATGAAAAGGGTAGGATCCATTCTCATGCCCGCTGCTGGTGATTGCAAAATTCCCCAAACCTGGACATATCTATAGTCCAGTTGAAGTTACATTTAACAAACATTCAAACAACCTGGAATTACAAATTTGTAAAGGGAAGTAAACTTGGCCCAGTGTCAAGCATTACAGCACTGTAAGAAATAATATTACTCCTCTTCCTTCAATCCCTTATGGCTTGATATAAACTCCCACATAAACCAGCAGTCAGTCACAAGGCTCTCACTTGGAGTTAGGTTTACCCCCACAGTAGTTTCTTTTCTAGCTCTGAATTATTTATTCTTTTACATTAAACCAAGAGAAATAGTCTTTGCTCATTATCATACATCATGGATAGCATATGCAAAAAGGCCATCACAGTCTATTAAATTAAAATGCTTAGATCAAGAACAGATGTCATGAGTTATAGAGGTTTCTGAAGCTAAGCAAATGCACATCTGACCATGTGGATGTGGAGTGTGCAGCATTATATTTATGATTATTTGGTGCTTGACGTTCGAATGACCTGCAGTGTAACAGAGTGCTAAAGCCTGTTCGTGATAGAGTGCTTTCATTTTGGTATTCAATAGGTCACCTGCTAGGATAATAATTATGCTGTCATTTAAAAAAAAAAAAAAAGAAGAAGAAAAAAAAAGCCTATAATCAAAGAAGGTTAGTCAACAGAGATAGGTAGAAAATAAAGTTTGCAGCTAAGGAAAACATTTGGGAAGAAAATAAGGTTTCCTAATCACAGCAGACTAAGATTTTTCCATGGAGAGTAAAAGGAAAAATGGGAGTGGAGAGTTAGTCTTTCCATTTATCTTCTTAAAATAGAGTTTTGTGCAGAGGATAATGAAAACTAGGAATGATTCTCCAAAGAAGCTTCTCTCTTGTGTGGTGTAGAGATATACGAAGATTAGTCTACAAACACTTGAATCAGTTATTTAAACTTACGTGTGTCTACCAGAGAAGCAGAGGTTGAGGTTAGTTTGTTTGCCAAAAGCATACAATGACCCGATGGTTCAGATAGCAGCCTCAGGCCAAACATTCTCTCAGTCTGAGTTAATTCCCTGGTAGTTCTTCTGCACCAGCCGCTCCAGGCTAGCATATTTTTAATATTTATACAGAACAGAACAGCTTTGACAGGAAAGGTTGAGGGATGCTGAGGGCAGCAGGTTAATCAGAACCCTTGAATCAGGGTTTCCTAACAAGTTAATGATTCCAGTATTCTGGGTTGAGTTTCTAGATCTGAGGAAATGTTTCTGACAAAAACCACTTCAAAGCTAGCACTTAAAAAAACAAAACAAAACAAAACAAAAATACCCCAATTAATCATTTTCCAAACAAACAACTTTGTACTAAAAATTGCACAACAATTTTTCCTCTTCACCTGCAGTAAGTAATAAGGTCAAAGGCATACACTAACTGTGGGACCTGCAATGTGCGTAACACCCCGTCACCAACACACACAATACTCAGTACTCCAGACACAAGCCCTTCCTTCACAACATTCTTAATGACTCAAGTCCTCTGGCTGTCGAACATAGGACCTGAAAGCAAGGATCTTTTACTGAATAATTAGTTTCACCTTACAGTAGACAACTGGTCAAGTGAATCCTGCCTTAAAAGTGTCATTGGCAATCAGGGATATATCCATACATCTTGAATTTTTCTGAAATGGTTCATATAGGTGGGGGCTGAACACCCAGGAACTGTGTATCCAGGTGCCAGGTGGTTTGGGCAGAAATGTTGGAAGGGTTCTTCTTAACAAAATCCCTCTACTAGCAGTATAAACCAGGGCATGTTCTTCACAGATAATGTGGACACTCTGTGTGACCAAATGGAAGTAAGACATCATCGTTCATCCTCCTTACCTCTGAAGAAGTGGGTTTACAGTAGCCAGCTCCAAACACTAGATTTTCTAATGACATACTGGACTGGTCTGGTCCCGCCTCCAGGTTGCCTTTACCAAGCCATGAACCTTTCCCTGGACGAGCAAAACTAAAAGAAGAAAAATTGAGAAGAAAAATAATCAGAGAAGTATTGTTAAAGAAGAGTCATTGCTGTCCCAGTGCTATTTCCTTCCTTAGAATATGTTTGCAGTTTTGGTTTTGTTGTTGTTCTTGTTAGTTTTTGCTTTTATTTATTTCAAGCTGGCACTGTAAGTCCACGTTTTCCTTTCGAAATGAACATTGTCCAGTATGCACTAGCTCAAATGATGTGAATGGAGCTTGCTTTCTTGGCATTCAGTCCAGTGGCTTGAGTGTTTAACTCAGTACTTTCTCTGCTCTCTTACAGATCTTTTTCCAGCATAACATCTTAACAATCCCCATAGATAATACTCTTATCCAGCTTCTCATCAGCTTGCATCTTGATTGATTCAACATCTCTCTCTCTGGCTTTAACAGTATCACCCTTCTCTTTGAATTGTGCATGATTTCTCTTTACTATCAATATCCTTTATAGCTCATCCCAATCTTTTATTATGGATTGTAAGTTTATTTCCCACTTCTCATGGTCCCATGACATAAGCTTCCAGCATCAACATGACAAGACTTCAGCCCAAAACATGCATTTCCTTTTGCTGGGAGCAGTCCATTCATTTGGGATGTGTTCTCCCATACCCATGTGCAACATGAATTTGCTGTTATCCAAATCCTTCCTCAAAAGCTTGATAGAATTTAAGTTGTTCTAGTGCTGAGGTCATTACCTCTCAGTGCTGACTATTATGGTCAGAGTGTTCCCTTCTGACTGTATCTGTATGTCTCCTATCTTATAGCATGAACCCATTAAGGGTGGAACATCTTGTTTGGCGTTTACTCAGCATCGAGCCCACCAGAGTCCCGATGCATAGCTAGGGCTCTTATTCTGGATTAATCTGAGTAAATGTCTACATCCCAGTTAATGATGTAGGCTGCCTTTATAGTTGCTGGAGAGGAATCAGCATTTCCAGGGTATGAGTCATCTCTTTCTGAAGTAGTGACATCAGATAGGTCAGATGAATTTCACCCTCAAAGTGCTTATTTCTTATTGTGGACTATAAAGAGAGGCTAGGATGACTGCCTCATAAACAACTGAAGTTAGATGAAATAAACCCCACTGTTAGTCCCTGTGATAACATGTACATAAACTACATCAGGATTTCAAGAGAGAAATCAGGCTACTTGTGGCGAATACAATGAGCCAAATTACTGAATCTAAATGGCGATGCAAGCAACCACAAGTGTTCTTAAAAAGCATGTAGGCAAAGGCGGAATTGAAATAATGAACTGCAGAGAAAAAAGAAAAACTCGTTTGCTGTTCATAGTCAGGGCAGAGGTAATGCCACTGAGTTTGTACCACAGCTTTCAGACTGGGATAACCATCTACAAGCACTTGATGCCCATCCAGGCATCCCAAATTACATCATACCCAGGAGACCTGGTCTCAATGGAGGAACAAAAACTTCCAAGATGGGGAGCACAAAAAATATTTTACAACCATAATGTGTCAGAACTAAAAGCCACGGGGCAGTGCCATTCCTTCTGCCAAAACTTTCCAATCTGAGGTTATTCCTCTGTGTAGATGTGTATCATGTGGCCATGTTAGCTCAAATCAGCCATAATTCATGGCTATCTACATCTAATTCAGTTTTTAGGGACAGACAAGGGTCCTGACTGCTGTACAGAAACACACAACAAAAGAAAGGATGCTTATGCTAAGGATACGAGACAAAAGAGAGGTGCAGCAATACCTGTTATCACCCAAATAACAGGTGAGGTTCTGATGTGCGGGGAAACTCAGTGATGTGTGCAACATGAGAAAAAGAATCTCAAGCAAGATTAGGAATTGGGCCAGTTTCAGAAGGTTAATCACAAATCCCTGCCTCGCCTCTAAGACAAAACTGCCATTTGTTATATATCCCCTAGCATTCATATACTGACAAAAAGGACATCCCGCGATGGGGAGGATGGTGTAGAAGACCTTAGTATATATTTGGCCTTGCTTATGTATGTATTAATTTATGTGATCCAAGAAATTTCCAGCTGGCTGCTTCTAAGCAGCATGAAGTCTATCCATGTATTTCCTACATGCGACATTTAAGATAAAAAAAAATAAATAAACTAAAGCAATTACAAACAGCCAAGAGATAAACACTGCTCTGAATAATTTCAGCTGTTATTGGATGATGTTGTCTGCCCTGATCTGCTGGAAAGGCTCAAGAAGCAGAAATAAAAAATTATTGCTGTGGTATCAGAGAGAGAAACTCCTCATTTGAATATTAGCAAAGCTTTCAAAGGTTTTAAGGGAGAGAAAAGCACTTTTTAATGCCTTTTTAATTTATTTATCTTTTTCTTTTACAGCAGAGAAGGGATTTTAATCTGTTGGTTTTATGGAAATTGATTTCACATACCACTATAAAACAAAAACCTTTTTTGGGAAACCTGCCAAAATTACATCTGTCTTTTGAGGGAAAGTTTAACTGGAAGGCTTACAAACTGTCGAGGTTCCTCTAATGCTTTCTGAAGCACATAATACTTGAAGACAATTTTTATTAGCAATAACAGGTTAATTTGCTACATCAAATTTTGTTTTCTGTATTTATTTTTTCCTATTATTCCTGCAACCATGCTCATTTGCATGAATCTTGAACCTTCGTCATTTACGTGTCCATTTGGACTACGTTTTAATAGCATTGATTTAATATCAACATTTAGATCCTCACCCTGTATGTTAACCTTAGGTTTTATTTGGAGTCAGGATAAAAAAAGTCAAAAGAGGTAATGTGTGCCTGTCAGAGAGAATGGACATGTGTGCAGAATTATTAATATTTCCAGTGAAAGAAACATTTTTTTTTTTTTTTTGAGCTGTTCTTTTGATGACCTTATCCATGAGATGTCTTTATCCTTCAGCGGAGTCTCGTAGTTCTTATAGCAGCCATCTATGGACACATACTATAGTAAGCTGCCTTGAAAAGCCCAGATTTTTCCTATGGTATAACCTGCAAGATACCAGCAATCAAAATTTAAGAACTTTCTGACTCAGAGGTTATATTCAGGCAATTATTTCCAGCAGTCATGGTTATCTTCCATGAATTTGTGTCCATGCCTTTTTGATTTATACTTTTGGCCTCTGTAGCATCTTTTGGAATGAATTGCACGTTGTAATACATGCTGCGCTTTCTGTTTGTTTTGAACCTGCTGCTGGAGAATTGAATGTGGCACCTTTTAGTTTTTGTATTGTGCAAAATATTAGATAATCATTCCCTGGTTTATATCTTCTGTAGACAATTCTTTAACCAGATGGCAGTTCCCTAGCATAAGAAATGGATTGGCCTTGATAAATGTTAATTCAGATGTGTTATTGAAGTAATTCAGAATAAATGTTTTAGGCCGGTTTAATAAAATATAATACTACCTTTGAGATTAAATGGCCCCAAAATGAAATAACCTTTTTTTTTGATTTTTCATTAACTTTTTTCAAAATGAAGACCTTTTTTTTCTTTGGTAAGCAAAACAATTTCTTCATGAATTGTAGATTTCACTAGAATGGGGCAAAAAACCTAACAGATTGGGATCTTCTGAATCTTGCTTGGGAAAAACCTATCTTGCATGATATGAAATGGTCAAACTGTAAAAAAACAAACAACCCCCACCCCACCCCCAATCTTCACATTTCTAATGACAAGAAATTATAATCTTGTGACTGAACCAGGAGTGGAAGTTCAGGAAATGAACTTGCATCCCATTTAGGCCAGATCCTATGCAGAAATCACTTCTTTTTCCCTCAGTCCCTTATGCATAAAATATTACTGATTTTAAAAATGAAAAACATAAGTAAGTCCTATAGAAATAACACACTTCAGAATCAAACCCCCACATCCTCCACTGACAGCACCGTTTGCATTTCACCAAGGACTTCCTTCTAACTCCCACAGATCAGGAAAGATGCAATGCACAGCACTGAATTCCCTCACTGTTTTAACTCAAAACATTAATATATATCTTTTGGCAAATTACTGCTGGCATGTGGCCATATGATACATGGATGATCTGTTATTTATTTTTGAGAATAATGTGTAGATAATTACAGTTGTGCTCCCCTAGACATGTTTCTCTGTTACACAAGGAGTTTCACTAAGGTTATAATCAGTGACTGTAAAATATTGTCATAGAATCATAGAATATTTTGGGTTGGAAGGGACCTCTAAAGGTCATCTAGTCCAACCCCCCTGCCGTGGGCAGGGATATCTTCAACTACATCAGCTTGCTCAGAGCCCCGTCCAACCTGACCTGGAATGTTTCCAGGGATGGGGCATCCACCACCTCCCTGGGCAACCTGGGCCAGTGTTTCACCACCCTCAGCGTAAAAAATTTCTTCCTTATCTCTAGTCTAAATCTACCCCTTTTAGTTTAAAACCATTACCCCTTGTCTTATCACAATAGGCCCTGCTAAAAAGTTTCTCCCCATGTTCTGAGCTTCTTGTGTGAAACAGATAAGATTTATTAGAATATAATTTGTAATGGAAACAGATATCTCTCCCTAGATGCCAAACAGAGGGGGAATCTGGTTAAAATTTTTAATCATTGTAATTGCTGGAAAATGCTGGTTCATTTGTCCTGAACACCCTTAGTTGCTATAAAACTTCAAAGCAGGCAAAGTCATGTGGTGCTATTTATTTAGTTTTGGGTGGGGTTTTAGGGGGGGTTGCTTTGGGGGGGTTTGTTTGAAAGTTTGACTCAGAAATAGTCAGGTTTTTCTTATGTGACTTCTCTGCTGGTAGCTCAGGAGAATGGCATGTCAAAGTGGAAGTTTATCTTTGTAGATACATAACAAACAGTAACAAATAAAAGAAAATTCAGAGGAAAAATCATCCAGTTATGCAAGAGTTCTTAGAGAAAAAAAAAAAAACAACTAGTATTCTTTTACTAAACATATTATGGAAGCAATAGCTCTTTACTGCATAAATATTCCATTTTCTTTCTACAGATTAATATATTTGCAAATGAGATAGAGCAGGAAAAATAAGTCATGAACTTTGCTACCCAGGATTACATCTGTGGCAGTTTCAGATATAAGCTGCCCATAAGTAGGTGCCAGCTACACTTACAATTTTAAAAAATTGACCTGCATAGTCCACACCCAGATTCAAGGTGTACAGGGTAGAACAGTGTGCATATCACATATAGATATATCAGTCGTGCTTTTGAGGAACAGGAGGACGCCTGGGAATAAAAGGATTCAGGCAAGATAAAATTGTTCAAGGATGGCCAGGGTTGGCCTGATTCCTCAGTGCAGTGGAGCCGAGCAGAACTAGGTCAGGGCTGAAACCTTTAAATACCCTGTGTCCATTTGATTCTGTTTCCTCTTCCCAAAGCAGAGCAAGCTCAAGGCACTGAAAAATTCAGTAACTGTGTCTCGGTTTCTCCACCTGCAAAATGTGTATTATATTATTTCCCCATTTCAGATGCCACCAAGATTTCTTGTTTCTCATACAGTGATTTGGATGTCGGCAATTAAGAATTCAATATTAACAAGTAAAATCCTGAAAGTATGTATGAACATAGGAAAGAGAATAGAAAGTTGAAGAGAATCCAGAAACCTGAGGAAATTAAACCCCTTTCTTGTGCAAACAAAATAAAATAGGTTTGCCAGCTGCCTGTGATGAAGGATCTTGCTTATTTGCAACAATTTCAAGTCTTGCTTTCTTTTTTCCTTTTTTTTTTTTTTCATTCAGATTGAAAATGTTTTCAGCTGAAGCCCAAGAGCCAAAGTAAGACTGCAGATGCTGTGGCTATCGAATGAGCTGGTTTTTTGCACAGTCCTCAGACAAAGCATGGCTTAGGGGAGACCAGTCTGTACAGATAGTAGCAGTCTGGTGCTGAAACACAGCTCTTACATTTCCAGAAAGCTTTCAGGGGAAGAAAGTATAAATCACCTGAAGTCACTGGATAAACTTTCAGTAGAAGACATGCCAATCAGATCCTATTGTCCATGCTGCTTAACAGGAAATACAACTTATAAGGCAATATATTCAGTGTGGGAAATTTTGTATTTGTGTGAAACTATGTATTCGGGTACTTGTTTCAGAGATTATTTATGAGTTGTATTTTTACTTATAAACAGTAATATTTGCTAAACCCTCTCGAGAATGAGTGGTGCAGAGGTCTGTGGAATTAATGAAGAAGGTAACAATGTTTCTTGCTGTTTGCCTCCTAAATGAGTCCAATATAAGAAAGGCATTGAGCTTGCAGCATGCCTGAGACTAAGTAGACATGCGTGCCATAGAGATGGATGTGTCCTTTTGGGAAAAGTAGAAATATTTCTTGACGTCTGAACTATGTTGGAGCAAAGCGCCTTTTCTAACAGCTGATGCTGGGCTAATAACTGCTGTTTCCACTTATAGACTGGACCAGTAGCAAAGCCAGTGACAGGGAGCTAAAGGAGAAGTCAATGGCTGAGGCCAGAAACCAGACTGACCCATACGAAAGACAAAGCAGAAAAAAGTGCAAAAGCCCTAACTCCTCCACACCTTCCTCCTGCAACTGTCTACTCACATTTAGCCTCTGGAGCTTAGGTAAGGGAATAAAAAAGGTATTTAAGCAGTTTGTGGAAGCC
>NW_008824437.1:1379478-1397323 GCF_000699105.1 Pygoscelis adeliae | reverse complement strand
TGAGTACTCTCAAGCCTGAACTTCATTCACTTTTTCTGTTCATCTTTTGACAAACTTGCTGTGGTCATCTTATGTCATCCTGGGCAAAATGGGAAGCCCAGGGCCAGAGGGAAGCCCTTTACTTTCCAAAAAGAACTGTCATTTCTGTGATGTTAGGAGAGATGTGCCAGCCAACTCCTGCTCTAGATTTGCCTCTGTTTCTCCTACATCCCAAAAGTCTGAAAATACTGCTCTGTGGTCTGAGCCAAAAGCATTCAGTGCAGACAGCACCAACCTGCACAGCAGCTGTTGCTGCAGGAGGGAGAGGGGCTTGGGGTCTGCAATGGCACAGCTCCAGCCTTCTGGTTTGCAAGCAGTGGTGTGACAATGTCCTGCTGTACCTGGCAGAAAGGTTTGATTGTAGGGGAAGGCGCAGGTGAGGGGAGCAGTGTTTCAGGTCACAAAATTTCCATTCAGAATCCTGCAGAGGATCCCGGAAACATGAATTTCACTCATTCTCAGTTTGGTAAGAGGCAAGGGCTTCAAAGTATCAAACCTAATGTAATATTTATTGTATAAGAATTATTAACCAGAACAAACATCAATATCAAAATGTTCACTTGTCAAAAACCAGGAGGTAACGGAGGCACCCTGGCAAGGTTTGCCCAACAGGAGCTATTTGTGGGTGTATATTACCCTGCAGGGAAAGGCCTGAATTGGTCTTGCTGGTTTCCCTACTCTTTTCACTGTTTAAATACAGGCAATGCGGAAGGACTTTGGGGAAGAGTATCTAATTTGCCAAGAGAGCTAACAAAATATGAAAAGCTGAGTCCACAGGGCATATGTGAGCAGATAGCTGTGCTTCAGGCAAAGTTGTTTTCCAGGACAACTTCAGGACAGCAGTGAATTTCAATTTTACACAACGTGAGATCATTATTTTCAAAGCAGGTCTAGAACTGTCATTGTTTTACATTTAAGTGTATATATATATATGTAGAAATAATGTGTATATACATGTAAAGTACATACTATGATGGGAAAGTATCAAGTAGCCAACTAAAACAGAGTTAAAACACTGCATAGATGTTTTTCCCAGACAATGTAACTATCTGGAGTTTATTTTTTCTATAATGTGACAAAAAAGACTTTCCAGCCATTCAGGTTCTATTGTGTTGCAAAAATAAAGATCTGATTTTACAATTAAACTTTTTTTTCTATGTTCCTAGTAAACTCCAATGATAAGTGATAAGCAGGAAAGCTCTGACCTGGGAGAAGAGCAAATAAGTTTCAGTTGGCTGGTTTTCTTTCAGAATGCTTGGAACTGTCATTTCTTTTACACTAGTGTCTTCACCCTGATTTATATTTAGAGAATGCATGATCTAAAAACTCTTCAGGTTTTGAATATTTATCAAGAAGAAGATAAATCCTCAGTATCACACTTTAAAATTATTTTACTGGCTTAAGCAAATGAGACTCTATATTGTGTTGTCAAAAATCTTCATTCCACTACATTAAATAAAAATATGGTATACTTCATAAATGTCCACAAAATCATATTTTAAAAGCTATAATAATTTGACTATGGAACAGTTGCTCATCATGTGATTTATGCCTAATAACAGTAACAAGTCTCTGCAACGCCATTCATTAGAGGATAACAAAGCATTCAAAACAGTCATTAAGCCTGATAACTATTGTTCTTTCATCCTTTTATATAGTAGAACAATGGGCAAATTATCTGAGAAAAATTATCTGGTTAGAAGTAGTCTGTTACAATCTAATTCACTATTTAAAAAGTCAACACATAGCAGAAGAGAGATAGAGCAGTTACCTGTATCTCAGCAGCAGAAGAAAAGACAGATGTGTCAGTCTGATCTACTAATACGACTCGCATCACTGTCACAACTCAACCTCTTACAATCTTAATTCATCCTATGGCATCCTGTACAAGCAATGCCTTTATACAAATGGAGAACTGAAGCAAAAATGTATTAAGTCAAAAAACGAAACCTGAGAAAAAAAGAGTCTACAGGCTCATCTTTTCCTTCTGACACAGTGCTCTTTGCACAATATTTGACAAACTTAAGAGCGTCCAGGTCATTCGGTAAAGAACAAGGCCTTGCTGGAGTAAGGGAAGCTGAACAACGCTGAAGACTGCATTTTGCTTCCGGACCAAAGGAGTTCCCTCCCTTTCAGCATTCGTTATCTCACGTGATGACAAGATTGGACACAAAGTAAATTGCCAGAAAGACCTTTGCTTCCCCTCGCCTGCTCTAAATATTAGAGGATATTGACCTCCAGTCCTATTTTATTTGAAGGAGCTCTGGATTATTTTCCTGTCATTATGAATCAGATAACATAAATCACACCTAGACCCCGTGGCAGCTAGTATTATACTGCTGCATGGTTAAATCAGATGATGCTGCAAAGGAAAAATTCAACGGAGCCTTATCCTGTACTGACTCATGCATACCTCCTTCTAGCCATGTTATGAATTATGCTAATAAACAGAGGCCACAGATGAGATTAGAGTCCAACTGTCCTAAATGCTTTACAAAACAACAGGGGGGGAAAATGTAAATGCTCTAAGCTGCTTTTAGACTAAAGAGGAAAAACAGCTAAGGAGAAGAGAATTTTCACTTTCCTCATGTTACAGATGGGGAATAGAGAGATCAAGACTAATCCAAATTTCTGAACCTCATCACAAAGATTTTGCTAGTTGTTGATCAGACCCCTAGTGTCTTATCAAGGGAAGGAGCATGTGTCAGAGGCTGGCTCTAAACCCCAATCTCCAGAATACTAGCCCAGGACAAAAAAACTTGAAATTAAATTATCGTCTCTGCTTCTCCTATACAATAAACAAATGAACTCAGAAGAGGAACCTCCTCTGCCTCTGAACAGACATTTCTGTGTCCTTTACCTGATCAGAGGCTGGTGTAACGCTACCAGCGATGCATGCACCGTGACGGATATCACTGACAGGTGGAAATAGTCAAACATGACAGGAACATGGTGGTGCAGACCTCTCCGGGGGTGGAAGTGGAGACACAGTATACGACTGCTGATCATGGGGATCGCTGGAACATCTCTCAGCCTGAAAGAGAAAGGGATTTATAAGGGTCGGTGAAAGCCTGAGTTGTCACAGCCTGTAACATGCTACAGGCAACAGACTGGGAGACGGCTTGAGGTGAATTTTCATCACTTCCCAGCTTCATAAGGGTTTACATAACTGATGGGTATCTTGTCTTGTACTTATGCCTAGAATAAATATAAATACAAATATATATATACATACAAAAATAAATAATAAATAACAGATGTAGAGAGATATATAAATATATTGTATGAAAGAAAAATAGATGTGATGTAATTCCAGTTTCCCCTGGTGATTGTCCTTGATGTCCACCTATGCACTAGTTCTGGGGACATCAAGAACTAAGTAGCAGAAGGAAATGCATTTAGTAAACTGCTCAGCTTATTTGGGTGTTCATAGCCAGGACAGCTCACTACTTGTGATTTTCAGTGTAAGAGCAATCAACTCAGGCAATCTGTGAGAGTTAGAAGCAGTCCTGTGTCAGAGAGAGCTGAAAGTATTTCCAGATAGCTGATCTTCTGAAAAAACTTTTTGCAAGAGGCAAAAAAAACAAGAGTAGGTGAAGTAACTGCAGAGAAACAATACAAGTTGGACTGGCTTCTCCTTTTTTCAGTAAATAAAAACCAAGAATTTAATTTAGAGTTTGATTATGACTATTCCAGAATAACTTTCCTAGTGTGCAGTCAACCACATGACACCTGAGTCACCTATAGGGCAGGAGACTGAGATGTAAACCTGGAGCATGCCTAACCACATCCTCCCAATGCAAGTGAAACTCACTTCTAAAGAATTGTTTTACAGTATTAAAGACCCTTCTGAAGCCAATTGTTTCCCAGAGCTAAGAAAAACTATGATGAGATGATTGAGTATGGTGTATGGTTAGTCCCAAGAAGTTTTTCAATGAGATTTGCAGAACATCCTTTTATAAAAATCACTGCTCTTGTTTATAGTAAATGGGATTAATCATTCAGATGATAACAGAAATTAAATGTATGTATTAAAGCACAATTTCATAACTTGAAAGCTTCAGTTCTTTTTATTCTTGGCTATCACTTAATGTTTGTTTTTTCTCTCTTCTAGACCCATCAGCATCACAGCTGATGACTGATGGTCCAGTCCCACCTGCCTGAGAAAACAAGTCTTCACTTTTTGTATCTTGAAGATAAAGGAAACATGTTCTTGAAATTTGTTAACATGCCTTCTGGATATGAATAAAATCACATGGGGACAGTCTTAGCATGAAATACAGCTCAGATGATTTCTCTGCACCCCCTCCCATTCCCCATAAATGCTGCATAAGTCATTGGAAGCATTTTCTGTGATTCACAGAGGCTGAATAACGCCTGGGATCACACTTTCTGCTATGTCTCAGGAAGGGATGCTACTCCCACTTCACCTAAGATTATGGAATCAAATGCAGCGGAAAGAGATCAAAGTCAATGGGAAGACTCTTTTCTCCTAAAATATAGAGACAGCTTTGGTTCTTATACAAGAAAAGTTCTTAGCATGTTCATACACTCATCTTTAGCCCGAAAATACATCGTCATCTCCTGAGATAAATTCATTCCTGAACCACAGGCCCCGCTCACATGGAGGTCAATGATGATATTCCCTTTGACTTTAACAGCAGTAGAGATAGAGCAACACTTAACGCCTTTGAAAACCTCACATTTAAAGGAGAAAAAATGTTGTTCCTTTAAAGAGGAGTATGAGACACTCTTCAAATACAGAGACGAGAAACGGAAAGACTTCAACATTGAGGCAAAGGAAAGACTTATCAAAGCTATCCCTTTTTCCAAAGGACTCTCACTTCATGAAAGTAATTTCCCAATGAACAAACGCCTGCATTACCAATTGAGTTTAAAAAAGCACTTACTGTTGTTCACTATCAGTAAAGTGCAGGTCCAACTTGAGCTGAAAATCTGCCTCACTCAATGCATCTTCCACCTACAAAAAGAGAGAGGTAAGGTTACCTTTATAAATTGGCACTACAACATTGAAGGTAAAGGTGGGTGGGTTTGTCTGATAAGAGCAAAGGCAAAAACATGCAGCAATAGCAGCATCCCACCACAGTGGCAGAAAGGAGCAAATGTGACAGCAAGTCGAAGTAATTGCTGAAGGAGTCAGACAGAACCAGAGCAGTCAGAGGTGTTATCTGCTCCTGGGTGTCCTGTCACGTCAAAAAAATCACTCCAGACAAGAGCACTGCATTTGCTGGATGCTTGCTCTTTGCACACTGAGAGTCAGTGGAGTATTTCTGAAGCCAAGCTCCCGCCTTGAGCGAGTATTCGTTTGGGTTATCTTGTCAGCTGAATGAGAACAAGGACTAGGTTTTCTTGGTTGAGAAATAGCCATGGATCCTTCTGATTACCTGCTGGTAACTAATGCAAGGTTCAAAATTTACAGCTTAAAACAATCAGAAATGGCTCAAATAGTTCTGACAACTTCTGATCTCTCATCATTAGACTTTTAGTTTGTTTCTCAGCAAACTGAGGTTTTCCTGTCTCCCAGTCACTCTCTCTGGCCCTTGACAGATTCATGGAGGAAGTTTGTCATTGATTCTCATCTAGACCATTTTCTTTGCAAAATTCAAAGGCTTTTGTTGTTTTTAAAGCTTCAGTTGACAGAAGTTTAACCGTTCACAGCAAGTCAGGGTACTGAGCATGTTTATATATGGTTTTATACATGGTAGGATTCAGCTTCCCAAATACACTGAAGATATGTGTGATGATAAGCCGGCTCACTGGTACCTTCAACTAATAGGTCCCACCAGCAAGATTACCCTTCTTTTATTGTCAATAAAATACTTTAATTGGATTTTCTGAAACAGTACATGAAGGAAGCGGTCAGTTTGTTACTTTCACCTGGAAAGGACTACATTGGATAACACAACCCACCTTGGAACATTTAAAGCAACTATAATCAATTAAAATAAATAAATTAGAATGGAAGAAGGATTAAGCTGCCCAGCACTTTCTCCTTCACTCTTTTGGAATGTCTTTTCTTCCCCAGCAACATAGGTTTAGTAGAATAAAGTAAGTTTTTATTTCTATCAACCTAAATGGAAAGATGAACAAAAAACCCACTAATTTTATTACCAAAATAGCCATCTTCTGTGAGTGTAAACAACCTTTATTGTATACCAGAGCACAACAGGAGATGCACAGGAATGCAGGTGGAAAAGTGGAGTTGTTCACTGGGGATAGGGTATTATAAATACTTCTTTTTACCCAATTTTTGCCACAAAAAGGTGAGGTGAGACATCTAGGTTCTGTCTTTTGTCAGTGGAAAGCAACAAGCAGATGCATACAGTGAGCTGACTTGTCCTGAGGTACACATCTGAAAAGGACAATTGATTTCTGTTTGTGCCTGTCTCTTTCTATTGACAATAGATAGAGCCTAAAGAAATATATTGGTCTAGATACAACTGAATTTTTTATGACTTAAGTTAGGCAAGATGAATTCTACTTTCTCCAGCTGATTAGCACTTTCTTAACAACAGACTATATCAAAAATGCACTGAAGGCAATGTCAGAGGCATCTAGCCTGCTCTAACAGGTAGGATTCATAAAATATATAACATAAACCATGTTTAGCTAGGTTTTCCAAAGGTGAAACTCCATCTACAGAGTGCCTTTTTCTGTTGAAGGAAGAAAATTGAGAGTCAAGGATCGATTGTACTTTGACAAAATTATCAAAAATGTAAAATTTAAACCCTTCTGAAGTAATATGGTATTTCTTCTAGCATGACCACAGGCACAGACATGTGAGGAGAAAATTCCAGCCTCTGAAAATGTGCTTTCTCTTTTGTGTTTGTCTCAAAACGCCTGGAAGTACGTCTTTCAGAAAAAAAAAGACTTTTTCTTTTTTAATGAATTGTTGTCACTAAAAATCAGAGCTGCTAGCAGTTGCAAAGGAAATAATCATTACTGAAGCTACAGTCTGAATTTAAACTAGGAATTCAGCTCAGGTATAGTGCTTCAGACAAAGCAAACCTCATCCTCCAACAGAGGGGATGAAATTTTGGGTCTGTGCCTAATACTGTTGAGCACCTGCAACTGTCACTGAAATCTGAGTCTGTGTTTAAAACAAGTTCAATAGGCAGTGACACTAGCTCAAAACACCTTGAGGCAATGAGCAGATGTCTGAGAGACTTAGAGATATTCATCACTGCATGGGGTCATGCATTAAGGTGCAAATATAGGATATTTTTAATCCCAAATCTGTATTGATATCAAACTGCTCAGAATAGTGCAAAAACTCACAGAAAATCAAATCACAGTTCTCGCTACAGAGTTTATATGTTTTCCTTTGTGTATTGGAGGTGTAAATATTAAGACAAGTGAAAATTGGACAGTTTTTAAAAAATCACTGGACTCTTCATGAGAAAATATTATTAAAAATCTTATGCATAGGTTGAGAAACAACAGAATTACGTACAATAATTACGTGACACAAGTTACTATACAGCTTTGATACCTGCTGGACTTTCCTGTGTTTTACCTTTTTTCACTTATTAGAACCACAGGTGCATAAGATCCTTTACATGGGAAAAAATGAAATGGCCTTTCCATAGCTCATACAGAAGAGGCACGGAAATTTCTATAATTCCTCAGTCTCCTGTATGAAAGAGTATTGTCCTTAAATGAAATATTGGCTGCTTCTTTTAGCACTACTGGGACTATTATAGTGTTTTCCACAGTTACCATTTACAGACAGTATAATTTTCCAAAAGTTTGATAGACTATCAGATTCCCCCCCCCCCCCGAAGAAAAGCTTTAAAATATCACACCAACATACTTAAGAAATTAGCCTGAAAAATTTCTCCAGAATATAATTAGTGTTTGACTGGCTAAGCCAAGCAGTGTTCTCCCAGATACTCTGTAAAGTGTCTTCCAGTGGTTTTTACAAAGTTCTTTGACCTTTCAGCTGTGTCAATGATTAAAATCACAGCTCATGAAAGAAAAAATAAAGATCTGTGTTTGCAGAAATACATTCATACTAAACAAGGAATATTATTCTGTTCTGTAATATTCCATACACCCAAATAAAAGTAAAGGAAATTCAGAACATCTGACCTCTGGGAAATATTATTGCATTTGACATACTGATTTTGGCTCCAGTCAAAAATAATATAAGTAAAGACAGTTCTGAACAGAAATTTTGAAAACATTCTTTGAAATATTACATGCATTTCATTGGGTATTTTCCCCCTTAAAATCAAGCAAGGCTGAAATTAATTGTCATTTCTGATTTGATTAATTCTTCATTGTTTGCATCAGTTTAATATCACTCTGCATTTTCTTGTAACATCATCTTGTGTCTTGTGGAAAGTAGCCTGCAAATTTGGTACCCTGTTCTCCATTGCTGGGGTGTGCCTACATTTCCCCTAGTGCTCCCACCCTGGGCCTCATAGCTTGTGCAAAAAGACCCCATATTCGCCTGTGAGCACACACAGTTTTCCAAAAGGTCCTGTCCAGAGTTCAGGCTGTTTTCTAACCCCTGCCTCTCTTGCCAAAGGACTGCACCGACAGGGAAATGCATTTTGTTGAACACTATTCGGAATCTGTACAATAGAAAATGTTTGTCTCTAAAAAGTAAAGTATTTATACAATAAAAAGTATATACAAAGCAAAGTACTTCTATTTCTGTTGAACTGGCCTGGAATCAAGTGCATCATTTCAGTTTTGAATTCTAATTTGTCAAGTTTACATTTACATCTTTGGTAATAATAATAACTGAAGTTTCCAGCATTCTTGTGATATACTTCCATAACATTTAACCGATTAGCCAGAATGTCAGACTGAATGATCTGGATGTCCCATCTCACTTAAATTTCTCTGGAAAGTACAAAATCTAATATACTGTGATATCCCAGCATGCCTCACTTTGTCCTTTCCCTGCTACTAAATTGTCCCTGAATAGAGCCAGCAAGCAAGTTACCTGTTTTATTGCTTGATGAAAGAGGCAGAGCTCCTTCTTTAATAAGAATGAAAGCAAAAGCTTATGAAAATAAATTAGACTTCTTTGTAACACTAAAGGCTGCCTCAGCCCTGCAATATTGTTTCCTATGAATTCAAAGAATGCTGCATTCCGGGATAATATAGAAAAAGCATCTAATAAACCAGAGAGTTTTAAAGCACCATTTATATGGTGAAAGGTATGCTCAGTGCCACTTCTAGGCAGATAATTGAGGCTTCTTCCATTTAATGCCAGACAAAAAAGATGTATTTCCATATTTAAGCTTATCTAGGGTTATGCAAGGGGGGGGGGGGGAGAAAAAAAAAAACAAAACAGTAGCAAATAATCTCATCTGGACATGCACACTGGGTTTTGTTGTTTGGGTTTTTTTTGTACTGAGCCTATCCCAGCAACCTATCTCATCAACAAAACTACCCTAGCACCATGAGGAGAAAGCATACTGCTCGCTTGAGATAATATTTGATAATTCCAGCTCTGACAGTAGAAACTACATGGAGCATGGGAACTCAGCACTTCCATTACTCAGTCTATCATCTTCTTTGTCTATTTATCGTAAGTTCCATTTACAGAAAAAGTAGTGAACAGATCCTTCACTCTCAACCAAAAAACTCACCACGGCATACAATTGGCACAAAAAGGATTTGCATCTGTTGTGTGTTGAATAAGTTAAGAAGTTATGGACAGAGATAATATTTGAAACACTTTACAAATCTCTATGTGTTTTGCCAACACCACATTGCAAGGATCGCATCCAACATATGAGATGACATGACAGAGATGCAAAACCTTCCCTGAACAATAGTTGTGGATATAGTAGGTTTCTTCTGAGCATGGTGCCTAGTGGAGTGGCACACTTTGGTCTTTCCCATATTTATATCAAATCTGTAAAGTTGTGGAGAGCAAGACATCAAAGCAGAGAAAAGAGGCCTAGGAGCATTAAGCAGAAGCAAATTGTGCTAATCTGCCTAACACACAAGTTTTATTTTTTGCATTTGATTCTTTAGAGTCTTTTCAGCAACTCATCTGGGGCCAACAGACCTGTTCATCCTCTTATTCTACACCCCTGAAAACCCAAAGCAACTTCATCACACAGAGATAATGGAGTTTTCTCTGTGCAAAACCATTCTGTAAGTACAGAACTGGGCAGCTGTCTTTTTCCCAAGGGACCTCCTATGAAAAGACAAGTGCAATGCACACAGCACATCAAATGTCAGAATGAGGTTTAGCTGTGAGGAATCTTGTGGATTTTTTTTTTTTTTCATTTTGTGAGGTGCAAAACTTTCCTGAATATTAATGCAAAAATAATCAGAAATCATCCCTGCTCAACACAGCAGAAACTGTTATAATTTGAAGGGAGGGACTTTTAATCAGAGATGTTCCACTGAGGAAGGATAAAATTAATATTCAGTTAAGCATGTTGGAATATTTTCCTAACGAATATTGATAAACTTGCATTTAGCAATTTTTCATATAAGCACAAAACAACAACTCTAGGGAGGAATAAATTGATGACACTATGTCAAAAAACCCCAACAAACCAAACGAAAACACAAAAAAAAAGCGGGAGGGAAAGCGAAGCATGTGAAATGAGCTTAAATTAGGTTCTCCAGCTGTTTTAATTTAGTTCTATATATAAGCCATGTATATATGGGTTGAAATCAGACGAAACAGAAATTTTGAATTTCTTCATGCTCAAATACAAAGTTATACAAGGAAGGACAAGTGAGAATCTCTGGGCCAAAGTTCAACACACAGCATTTGATTCACACTGGCTGCATATCTAATTTTGATGGCATGCTGATTTTGTAAAAACAGCTGATGTCTTGTGTCTCTCGTTATCAATGAGAGCAAGTACCAATGCCATATAACTCTGTACCAGTCTTTGTGCTGGCAAAGCACAGCGATGACACATTGAGCCAGGCCTGAATGTCATTCTACAATGACACTTTCTCCCTTTTCTGTGTAAGAGTCCAGTAAAACAGTACTCTCCATACTCTAAGATTGCTCCTCTCTTGTAGTTCCTGGGAACAGGAGTCATCATTGGGAGACAATAATTTCACATCAATAAGAGGAAGTCAAAGGTGCCCTAGAAGATGGGTGGTTCAGCTCATGTTGGCTGAAGGAGTGGATGCCAAATGAGGAGAAGGATCTAGGTATGAATCCATTCTAGCTGAGATGCAATGGAAAACAAAGGGGTCATACATGGACTATAGGGAGATTAAGCTGCAGCTACTCTGCCATGCACTCCTGCAATCAGGAGCACTAAGGAGAAGGGTGAGGAGACCCCTGAGTGGTGCAAAGGGACTGTAGCAAAAACCAGTCACAAGGAGAGAGGGGGAGGAGAAGATAACAGTAATGGATGGTAGGAGTAGAAGCTGGTCCTAGCAAGATGCAGAAGATTCCCAGTTTTCTCAGGTGAGGTTGATCTACACAGATATGTAGAATGAGTGACCTAGTGCACAAATGACAAATTATGGTTGATACACTTGAGTTTCTGACATACTGATTTACCAGTATATGTCAACATCTTATTCCACTGGAAAGTCAAGGTGTAGACTACTCTTCATAACAAGCACAGTGCATAGGCTCTACCTAACCTAACGCAGATGTTTATAGTGTTGGCATTTACAAATAAACAAATCACCCCACGCACCCTTGTGAGCATAGGTAATGATGGGTACAGGACGGTCACTCTCCTAATGCAGATGCTGGTATTTGATCAGATAAATCATTCCTTTCCCTCCCTCAGCTACATTGATAAGACCTGTGACAGCACAGGGACCCCACAACAACTTCTCAAGTGGAGATATCTGTGCAATGGACACCTAAAGTTAGGTAAGAAGAATCCCAGCCCTCCTGGTTTTTATGTGCATCCCAAGACAACTCACCCTTTCGCCATCCAGAAGCAGGTGCACTCTGAAGTTCATTGACTCATTAAGAATGATCTCTTCGTTTCCGTACAAAATCTGAAATATTCTGCTGTAAACGTTGTTTTCATGAACACAGGCTGAGCAAAGGCTGGAATCACCTGCACAAAACACAGACAGACTCCTGGTGTGATTTCTGCAGGGAGATTATTTTTTTTCTCCTATGCTTTCACTTCAGGATTATCTAGGCCAGTTTTATTAGTACTTGTAATTAAACACTTGCATTCACAATAATTAATGGTAATGGAGCAGATTGTTATTGTGGGTTGCAGGTTCCCAAACATGGCATTTAAAGAAAATAAATGTTAAACTGTAGACAGGCTGGATTTCAAAATGAGAATAGCTGACCCTGTGACAGCATTTAGCCTATTAACTTTATGTGTAACGAAAGCTAAAGCATCAAATGTCTTCTAGGGAGGTTTGCTACCCAGCGCCATGAGGACTGTGGGTGTTCACCTGTGAAATTCCATCTTTTATCTGCAATGGGCACCTTTCAGAAGAGGGAGTTTTCCTGTCACCTCTGGTGGTCCCAGAAGTTGCTACCTGGGAGGGGGGACAATAGTCAATACCAGATCTTGAATGTAGAGCCTGGAAGTGCAGAGGCATCTTAAGGTAAAATACAGAAAAAGAAAAAAATAGCCATTTTTTCAAGTTGCCAAAAGTCCTGTGTAATCCTTCAGGCCCTTGACCCATGTGAGCGCAGCCAAATTGGCCAATACAATTGGGATTAATCTGAGGAACTCAAGAACCAAAACCTTAAGCTTCTCCACATTGAATTCAGACAGTCAGTAGCTTCATCTGTGTGCTGATGTATCACATCATCATAAATGAACTTCATATAAACTCAGATGAGATTTGTCCTTTCTAACTTTTAGGTGCCTCCAGTGTATGTATTTTGTTTTGCTTACAGTGGAGGCTATGGAATTTAAGACATCATTCATCTAACAAAAAAAACCTGCATGCTTTAGATTGAGGCAAATTTTTTCTTGAAGTCCACTGCTTATTGAATAATTCTTCTTTCACTAACAGGAAAACAGTGTGACTTGCTTAGCTATACAAACACACATTCAAGGCAACGCTATTTACTACAACGAATTCCTTCTAGAGGAGTCTGTGATGCCTGTGTGACTATTTAATGAACAACTGGGCACTAGAGTTAGGTACTTTCAAGTTGTGTCTTGGCTATTAATCAGAATCCCCTGCTAATTCTACTTCCATAACACCTGAGCAACAACTTCTTGCAAAATTTACTCAGAAGCAGTTTTGTTCCTTTCCAGCATTCAGTGCTGTAGGAATCTGAGCTTTTGAAATATAGTCTTTTAGCAAATGGTATTTTGGAACTCTTCTGACAAGATGTGTTTAAAAAAGGTGTACCAGTATCAGTCCTTCAGAGATAGATCTGTGATCATCATCAAGAAGCCAGCAGGCACGTTCTTTTTACAAAGAATAATAGTTTTTCAGAAGGTACTTCCAGGAATTTGGGCCTTTGCAGAATTGTTTTGAGTCCATGAGCTGTGGTAAGATAAAAGTCCAGGTCAGAAAGACTTAGGGACTGCTGGTTTGTCAAGAGTTTCGAATCAGGACAGGTCTATTTTGTTGTGCTAAAGGTACTGCTTTGTTTTTCAGTGCAAGAATCATGCATAATTTGCAATCAGAAGTCAGTGAGTTGAGACTGACAGAGGACTAAAGATTTCCTGAAGTAAAGTTTGTTTAGGGGAAAAAAAAATAAAAGAAGAGAAAGTACTTTAAAAAAAAAAAAGTACTAAAAAAAGTACTAAAGGCCCTGGTAGACAAGTGGATGGAGCTTTGTCATTATAATGATTAGTTTTTGTGGCGCCGGTCTGCTGGAACTGGAATAGTGCAGACAAAGAAGCACCTTCTCAAAAAAAAAAAAAAAAATCATATGGGGCAGGGGGAAGAGTTAATTAAATACCAATAAGACCAATAAGACTTGAGCTAATTAATTAGCAGGACCATAGGGCTCTCATCCAGACTGCATTCAAACCATTTTCCTATTACTGACTTTTACGAAGCACACAAGGGAAGAGCCTAAGTGTTTCACCCTGCTATTGTCTTCCCATCACATATCCTGCACAACAGTTATGCATAAGTCCAGGCAGCCTAGATAAATACACATTTACTTCCTTGTGCTACACCAGTTAGGCTAGAATGTTTCAGCCTGATTAGCTCTTCAAAAGCATGCAGTCATATTTATTTTAACTTAAACCTCATCATATTAGAGACACTGCAAAAATCATATTAGAGGTATAATGCTTTCTTATTCCTAGCTGGCAGACAAAGGAAGCTTTATGTTATTTGATTTGGATATTGATATACTGGTACTCTTCTAGGATGGAAAGTTTAATGTCATTTTCTTTTCAAACACACTCCTGCGCAGACCACTCCTAGTGTGTAATTGCTTTAGGAGCTAGATTTGCAAGGTGGCATAAACAGTCATTTCCCTTGTTGGAAAGGTCAAAGTCAAAGATATGCTACAATGCTTAGGGTTGTCTCAAGTCAGTGTGAGTGAATATGATACTACAAGGCCAAAAATTGCTCAGTTTTAAGCAGAGAGATCTACCTTTGCAGAGATCTTGCAGAGAACTACAGCAGACGAGTGCCTGATCATCTCCTAAACACAACCCATCCCTGCCTATTTCAATGGCCACAGCCTGCTTCTTTCTCTCCTAAAGTATGACTTAAGGCTGTGGCAGGAGTTTTCTCAGAGGAGTGCTTGGTAGCATGAAGATGTCTTAGTAATGCTAACAGCAATGCATGTCTAAACCCACAGACTTGTCTGCTAACAGACAGTGGCAATAAGGTTGACATTTGCCACAGCTGACATTGGTTCAGAGAGGGATGCTGGCAGAAGACATTGCAGACATACCCCCATGTTCACACAAGCACCTCTGTCCTTTGGCACAAAGCACAGGATGGTGGGAGAGAGAAGCTTGAAACTATAGGCTTTCCCAAATCTCTTTCTAGCATAACCTCAGTTACTCTAACAGCTTTGAGCTATGCCTGCACTGCTTAGCAGGCACATGCAGTCCAAGGAAGACAGACATAGTGTGTGGAAACTGCTGGGAGCTCTCACTCCCTGGTGAGAACTGGAGCTAAGACTGTATTGACCTGCATTTAGCTCTTAATTCCACAGTTTCAAAGGCTTGAGCTTTGGTGAACTCAACAAGGAAAGTCTAATTTTGTGGTAATGAGCTTTTGCTCAGTAAATTTCCTTGTTAGGAGACTTATTCGTGACACTTGCAGTGTCCCTTAAGCTAGAAGGAATCCTATTTCCCTGTCTCCTGTTCCTAAGTGGCTATTCCATTTACTGCTTATCTTCTTTGGGTTGAATAGGTCTTCAAATTATCTGGAAAGTGAAAGAGCTCTCAGGGCTGTAAGAACCATCACAAGCATGAACAGGACAGTTGTGCTCCACAACCATTCATTTAAGAGAATGAGAAAAGCCTGTTGATGAATCTCTCTCTTTCTATTCTTTCCACAGGAAATATGCTGCCATCACGCTACCACCCCTAGCAATCCCTTTACAGACTATTGAGTAATGGCATTTTAAAAAAAAGGAAGGGAAAAAAGGCTCTTTGCAGTTGTGCACACTTCATACACATAGCATAGGCTACCTGTACAGACCAGTCAATATATCCTGTCCTGCTTTCCCATATCCAATTTACCAAGCTCCCCCAGGTACACTCTAGTCTACCTAATCTTCCCATCTGGAAGTTTCTATAAATGGAGATTTCTAAATGTTATTGCAGCACGTCATACAGAAATTATTCATCCCTTTAAAGAATCAGAGAGAGGCTTTGTTGTTTAGATCCTGGAGGCCCCTGAAAATATCTGTCCAGATAATCTTACAAGGAGGGAACTCATGGATAAGTGACCTGTAAACAAATTTGTTACTTATCTTCAGCCTAATTTAGTGAGAATAGAAACTATATTGTTCTGATGACCACTGCCAGTAGGAAGGCGCTGGAGTGGTGGTGGTGGGTGTATGTGGCAGATGTGCAAAAGTCCCTGAAGAATGGAATAGAATAGAACAGAAAAATATAGAATAGAATAGAATAGAATAGAATAGAATAGAATAGGAATAGAATAGAATAGAATAGAATAGAATAGAATAGAATAGAATAGTTTTGCATAAACCCTCAGGGCATATAATGACAGTTGGGATAGGAAAGTAGAAAGAAGTAAGCAACGGGTAAGAAAATCCAATTTAACATCTTCAAGAAAAAGCACTGGAACCTGAAGGACACCACCAGAAACCATAGTGCCCTACAGAGACATATGACATCTGGTCAAACTCACTTAACCATAGCTTTGCTGTGGTAGTAGGTATAATTTGATAAAGTTGATAATGAAGTCAACTGTAGTTGATTAATGTGCTACTCTATTTGTGTTTTGAAGGGGTGTGATATGCCAGAGTATCTTGCCCTTCTACTTGAAGGACCCACTGGTACATCAGCTGAAAGTATTGCCTGGTCAGACTGGCAGCATCCCTCAGCTGGTGCAAAGCTGTGACAGGGACCTGAGTTTTCCTGCTTTTCAAATGTTCTTATTTGTGTTATTTCCCCCAGCAACACCCTCACACCACTTCTGTTCATGTGAGGAGAGGAAGACATTTCCAGGGAAAAGTAACCAAAGATGTTGATAATATTCTGCAGGTCAGAACTGTTCCCCTGACTTTTATAAGATCCTCATACACACACCAATTATCCCAATTGCCCTCTCCCGGTATCCCACTTTCTTCATTTTTCAACTCTGAGCTTTCATAGCATCCTTCCTCTGCTATCACCATGCCTAAATTATCTCCCTTCTTCCCTTTGAATCTCCTTTATTTGAACCATCCTTTACTTACTTTTTTTTTTTAAACTGTAAAAATGGTTTGAGAAATTTCATAGTTGCTCTATGTCAATAACATTTCCATAGAGCAAATAAACAATGAATTCACCTCGGCAGAGGCAACTGACAATGACACGCTCATATCTCAACCTCTGATTTCTGTCAAGGAGATACTTGAAATGGCAATGTCTGGGTGTAGCTGAGACTTGATGATGAATGATTTCCCCAGAGCCACCTAAGTCATATGAGCCCTTGCTGTTTGCAAAGCAATACGATTGGCTGTTTTTTATGCCTCTGAAATCTGTTTGGCGTGTAAGTGATTAGCATGCTCCAGTCTCAACAGCTAGATTCTTTCCATAATTACATTTTCGATTATGCTTCCTCCTGACGTCTATAACTACCAAAGAAAACTGGAATAAATGTTGACCAACAGACCTTTTCAAGGATGGTAGGCATCCCGGTCTGAGACCCAGATTTGCCCAAGAGTATTGGTATAATCTGACCTTTGAGAAATGCTGGAGTTTTGTTTGTATTTCTTTTTCAGGGCTTTAAAACATGTAAATGCCTAATCACACAGACCCTAACTCAGAACACTCGCATGAGGTAATGTTCTTATGATAGGAGGGTACCTTCAAAGCCATGAGTGAAAGGCAGTATGTTTTAGAGAGTTTCTGAAGAAAAAAATACAGTTAGAAAGGAAGAGGTTCTCAGTTGTAGTATTACAGAGACCATGCACAGCAAGCATGATCATCATTATATCACTTTACATTACTTTTTAATTCTGCTTCCAACAGGTACCATAGAATCATAGAATCATTAAGGTTGGAAGAGACCTCTAAGATCATCGAGTCCAACCGTCAACCCAATACCACCATGCCCAATAAACCATGTCCCTAAGTGCCTCATCTACACGTCTTTTTAATACTTCCAGGGATGGTGACTCAACCACTTCCCTTGGCAGCCTGTTCCACTGTTTAACCACTCTTTCAGTAAAGAAATTTTTCCTCAC
>NW_008824437.1:1378051-1378251 GCF_000699105.1 Pygoscelis adeliae | reverse complement strand
CATCCAGGTGGCATAGCAGGTCATTGACTGCTTCCTCTTGGATTATGGGGGGTTCATCCTGCTCGCCATCCCTGTCTTCCAGCTCAGAAGCATGGATGCTTCTGAGAAAGCATGGATGCTTCTGAGAAGCATGGATGCTTCTGAGCATCTTCATACCAGAAGCATGAAGAAAGCCTTGGAATTAGGTCCTTGGTTTATTT
>NW_008824437.1:1375970-1377994 GCF_000699105.1 Pygoscelis adeliae | reverse complement strand
ACACAACAAGAAGCATGAGACCTAAATGAAATGTGCAAAACTGTGTTCTCCAGAGGAAAAACATTAAAACATTAAAACCTCTTTCACAGCAAATTTTCTCCTATAGAACTTTTCTGTTAAACTTGTAGGACTTGACTACAGCTTTACTGAGAATTACAGCAAAATTACAACAAAATATATATAAGTATATATACTTATACCCTTCCATTACCTCTGCTTTTAGTATACTTCAATTTCTGGGTTTGACAAAGAAAGAGCAGAGATAGGATTTACCCTGACTGTCTTCTATTCAGTAGCCCAGAGAAGTAAGATTAATTACTACTTTTTCAAAATAAGGAAGGAGGAAATTACAAACAAAGTCATATTTTTTTATTCTAAATATAAAATTACATCTCCAGGGAATATGGCCTTTTAGAAAGATGACTTCAGGTTTACATCCTGCTTTCTCCAGAATTATCTCTCTATGGTTTATTGAGCCATGTGTGAGAGGTCTAAAACGAACAGGGAGTGATTATACAGTCAGTAAAAAATCCATATGGAAAACAGATCTAACTTCAGATCTAGCCTCTTTGATGCCTTTACAACTATAGCACTGGAAACAAGATAATTACTCAATTGCTGGCAACTTCTTGAATCTCTCTTGTTGTCTGAGAAAGCATTATTATTATGCTGCTTTTCAGATAAACTGAAAAGCAGGGTTCTGCTAAGTTTTGCTTTCATGAAAGAGATGCTCTTCAATAACGCAGGGAAATCAAGATGCTGCAGTTGTAAATAGAGCTTTATTGTAAATATTTCTTTATAAGCAACAGTGCACACTTAAACATTTGTATTTCAGATTAATTCAGAGCCACAAGAAGCATATCATAGTCTCTATACTTGGGTTCCCACACAAGAAAATCTCAGAGACATGATACTTTTAAATGTAGATGGGTTGGTTCTTCCAGGTCACTCGTGCACAAACAGATGAAGGGCATTGCAACACATTCATTTGAGAAAGAGCTGTGAGCGTTTTCAAATCTTCCTACCCACAAACCTTATGTTAGTACCCACGCAGACATGTTGTGTCAGTGGTTCATGTGATCTTTCCTAATCTGCTTCAGTGGAAAGTCAACTGTTGGTAAATCACAACAGAAGGCAGTTGAAACTGAGCTAGATGTCCTTGCCCTGAAGCGAATTGGAAGCAATCACATAGTCTATTAACATAAATGAACAGGGAGGGCAATAATAAATGGGTATAGACAGTATCGCCTTAAAAATCTCAGTCTGGACTAGCTGTTGCCACCTACCTGTAGTCTGAGTGATCTCTACAGCACACATCGTCCTGGTTGGTACTGCCATAAACATAACTGAAATCTATCTAGTGGATGACTACCTCCCTCACCGATCTAGACACACATTTTGGGCTGTCCTGTCTCTTGGTCTTCAGCATCTGAAATTCCCACTAGCCTCACAAAGAGAGTTAGTTCTTGTCCAGAGTCCCTACAAAATAGGTATGGATTTTCTAATTTCTAAGTTTCCTTGTCATCCAGTTTCTTCTACTATTGCCAAAATTCTTAAACATTTGCAGGCCATACTAAAACTAGAGATGCCAGGGGAGGGGAACCTCAATCCATCCCACTCCTACCAGTTTGATTCCAGGGCCAGCAATAGATGCCCAGAGCCTGGAGAAGGAACACAGGTCAGCAGGAGAGCGCCTAAAGAGCAGCACAAAGGAACTCCAGCCAGTAAGACAGCTTCATTGGGGGCCCAACTTCAATGCCTCTATGCAAACACACATGTCATGGGGAATAAACAAGAAGATAATAACATGAGGAATAAACGTGTGCACGCCTGCAGGGCTATGACCTTATCAACATCAGGGAGATGTGGTGGGATGGCTCTGATGATTGGAGTGTTGGGATGGAGGGATACAGGCTCTTTAGGAAGGACAGGCAGGGGAGACAAGGAGGGGGTGTGGCCCTCTACGTCAATGACCAGCTGGAGTGCACGGAGCTCTGGCTGGGGGTGGCCGAGGCGGCGACCGA
>NW_008824437.1:1369226-1374053 GCF_000699105.1 Pygoscelis adeliae | reverse complement strand
AAGCAGTGTGGCCAGGGGGTCGAGGGAGGTGATTCTGCCCCTCTACTCTGCTCTGGTGAGACCCAACCTGGAGTACTGCATCCAGCTCTGGAGCCCTCAGCATAAGAAACACACAGACCTGCTGGAGTGGGTCCAGAGGAGGGCCACAAAAATGATCTGGGGGATGGAACACCTCTGCTATGAAGAAAGGCTGAGAGAGTTGGGGTTGTTCAGCCTAGAGAAGACAAGGCTTCGGGAAGACCTTACTACAGCCTATCAGTACTTCAAGGGGGCTTATAAAAGAAGATGGCGGAAAACTTTTTAGCAGGGCCTGTTGTGACAGGACAAGGGGGAATGGCTTTAAACTAAAGGGGGGTAGATTTAGACTAGATATAAGAAAGCCATTTTTTACGCTGAGGGTGGTGACCACTCAGGTTGCCCAGGGAGGTGGTAGATGCCCCATCCCTGGAAACATTCAAGGTCAGGTTGGATGGGGCTCTGAGCAACCTGATCTAGTTGAAGATGTCCCTGCCCATGACAGGGGGGTTGGACTAGATGATCTTTAGAGGTCCCTTCCAACCCAAACTATTCTGTGTTTCTATAATTTTGTTATTTTTTAGAGAAAATTAAGATGTGGGCATTCCTCGAATGAACAGTACGCCATCTTGCTAGAACCTAAGCACCATACTGCAAAATATAGCCAAAGGAGACCAGAAAGTCTTGTGCAAACAGTCTTGTCTTCCAACCCAAACTATTCTGTGTTTCTATAATTTTGTTATTTTTTAGAGAAAATTAAGATGTGGGCATTCCTCGAATGAACAGTACGCCATCTTGCTAGAACCTAAGCACCATACTGCAAAATATAGCCAAAGGAGACCAGAAAGTCTTGTGCAAACAGTCTTGTTTATCTAACTTGCTTTTTTCCTTTACCATCTGTTGGAGCCATATGCCTTCTTAAATAAGAGCTAATTATAGGTCTCTACCACAACTAATCAAATAGTGGTTACTGTTGCAAACTTCAGCTGGAAATTTCATTTATTCTTTATAAAAATTCCCCCCAAACCAGACACTGAGATGGTTGCCTTTCTCTGGTTTTCTGGACTTGGGTACACAGTCGTTACAGTTGATATACACATCTCTCTTAACATATGGGAGAAATTCATAACAAGCTGGAGAAATAATAAGAGCCAAAGTACAGTTCCCGCCAAGTACATTAGGAGGAGTGACTTCGGAACAGAAAGTGACTGTGTCTAATAAATATCCACTGACATGTACTGTAGCAGAGCTCTTAGTGTTTTGAGTTTACTTTTACTGCCCCTGTGCTGTTGTACTGAGTGAAAGGGAGAAAAGAAACAACCCTGTCACAAAATTATCTGGCTTTTAGCACTGAAGAATTGGAGCAAGGAAGGACCGAGTACTAAAATTAAATTTTGGAAGAGAGATTCCAGCCCATTCAGAGAACAATAAATCTCCTAATGAGCTCAAAAAAGACAAGATTTCACTTTCATGTGCGATGGGCATTTGTATAAATGTCCATTTGTATAAATGCCATTTTACACAATTCAGGCAAAGGTTTTATAACTGCTTCCAGTGTCAATGTCACTATGCATTGCTGTGTAATGTGAAAGGACTGAAGGATAAAAATTAATCCAGTCCTAAATATGGCAAATGAAGTGTTGAAGTGCTTTTTAAAAACCCCAAACACTAAATAGCTCTTTCAGCGTCACAAGATTGTGGCAATTTCAGACTGTCATGCTGACCTTCCAGGAAGTTTAGAACTGTTCTGGCAGAAATTAGGATTAAAAATAAAAAAATAAAAAATTGAAATAGTATGTTTTAAGTTAATTCATCTCAGCCATCCAGCAGGTAGTTGTTTCCCATTATAACTGCCACAACCTCTTTGTGTAAATGAGTGGTGCACATAGAAGAAAGAGAACACTTCCAGGATTTTGTTTCAGCTAGTCTTTTCCTCTGGCTATCAATATGAAGATTTCCTTCCACTTTTCTCCCCACTGCTCACATGATGTTTTTGACAGCAGGAACACTACAAATGTTTAAAGATCCAGATATGTAAGAGTTGAAATACATATAAAAAATGTGAATATATGTACTTTACAGACACTTCAAGCATGGATATAACATTAGGACCCACCTGTTATTCCCTCAGTGCCGCATAGCATATCTGGCATGATCTCATCAATGCAACAGCAACTGAATCAGAAATGTCCTGAGCTAAAATCACAGACTTTAAGTCAAACTGGAAATTAAAAATTTCCCAGATGGGGCTGTAACACTTTCAAGTCCTCTGATTAATGGTATGGGTTGGGAACTGAATGCTCTCCTAATGTACTATTGCAATGCCTGCTGTGTTCAAGAAGGTGATGGATGGAGGTCATATGTTTACCAAACTTTTATCTTCAGCATTATGGCCAGTTGCACTTTACTCAGAGGGTGAATTACTGTGAATTAAATATGTAAAACATTTTGTGACAGTCTAATAAAAAATCTGACAGTAAATCTAATTTGTCAGATGTAAGAGGTAGTCCCTAAGATCCCACTGTAACATAAAAAGCCTGAGGATTCAGAGTGAAGTACATCAGACTCCCACTGGAAGAAGCCACCACTACTGTTTCTGAAAAGCCGGGCAAGTTGTCTAGGTATTTAAATACAGATTTCTGAACCTCACTCTGGATCACAAAAGTAAACACACAAGAAAGGCTTCAAGGTCCTATAGTTTTTTTCCTCTTTGTGTACTATACCAGTCAGGAGGTCTTTCATATCCTTTCTATGAACAATCTTCAGAGTTAAGTTAGATACAAGAGACCTGATTCCTCAGCTGCAGCTGCTGCAGCTGAGGGCCTTTCATTCTACAGGCTGCAGGTTCAATTTTTAGTGTGATGTTCAGGGTGGGTTTGTCACATCCACAGTCACAAGGTGATCCCTCCACATTATGTTCTTCCTCCATGTTCAAGTGGACCTGATCCTTTGCTCGTTCAGGAGAGACCTGATCCTAGTGCCCAGGTGGCCTGTGATTCTGACCACTAGATTTGGTATTTGTACACAGTGGGAAAAAGGGTAGAAACACATATACTTCCTTAGCTGCCCGTAAAACGGATGGAAGAACTCACTGAGTTCCCAGGGCAAGATAATGAGATATAAATCAGATGTTCCTCTTCTGACCCCAATTCCTTCCACAAATTACTATACATTCTTTGTTCTGGAGACATTTCACATGTACAGCACTCTTTTCTCAAGGCAAAGAAATACAAACCAGCCTCCAGAAAGGCAGTCAACATGATGGAGATTGGCAGAATCAGACCACAGGTAACTTATGTCAAGGCCTCATATTTTCAACACAAGTGCCATCATAGCCCTTGAAGCAGACAGGTGGCACTTAGATACTCAAACTGTACAAAGACAATTTTGTCTGCTTATTAAAGAGGCTAAAGGAATAAAAATTTCACCTAGATACTAACACACATGCACACAAAAACAAATTGCAGTTCCATTTGCTGAAAAACAGTTTCTGTTAAAAATAAAACAGTATCATTATAAAGTAGCTTCCAAATAAGCAAACTATATTGCTAATCTGTAATAGGAACTGTTTCCGTATAAGCCATAAGCTTAATTGAAATCCAAAATGTTCTTCTGTATGTTTTATATCTTTTAAATATTCCTTTGAGCAGATATTTTAAAACTTCCCATCCAGCTGAGATGCGAGATTGCTCCTTTCCTAGGTCAGCCAGCTCTTGTCTGATTAGTGATTTAATTGCTGAACTTTCCATACAGCTCAGCACAAAAATGCAACAGAATTATTTTTTCACATCAGTTTTCTTCTCCAATTAGATTCCATCAACCTTTGCCACTGCAACGGTAATTTTTTTTCTTTCTTTTTAATTATGCACATTATCTCAACTGAAATCCTGTAGCTTCATCTGGGTGACACATGAACATAAATCAGCAAGAGACCAATCATATTTTGTCAATGCATGTCAGGCACAAGCCATTTGGCCTTCTGTCTGGGATTTCATTAAACTGCATTAATGTTCTCTCTGTTTGTGATGTGCCAAGAGTATCATTAGCTGTTCTCTTTCTTTGGGCTGTTTTCTGGTAAGGCTATTCATCGCCTTCAGTCTGAGTTAAGGGTCATTCAAGAAAAGGATCTGTTATCACTTTCTGAACAGTCTGTCTTTCTATTTGGCATAAACTTTGCATACATATCAAGGTCCTGCAGCAAGCTCTTAAATGGACTAAGCAATATAAGACAAAGGGTCCTGAATCTAATCCTATGTAGCTTCCTCAATAAAACCCATCTAAAACTTTGAAACTGAAATGGGCCAAATCCCGTCTATCCAAAAAATCTTATATAAACTCCCCTATACTCAAAATTTTAAATGTCTTCACCTCTCCAAGGCAAATAAAAGTGCCAAAAAAGTCTTATTACCACCACACTGTAAAGAGTAAACTTGCACAAAGTTATGGTAGATTGCTCAAGATAATCGTGAAAATCAATGGCAAAACTGGCAATGAACTCACATCTAGTATGAAGAAAATCCTGTATTTACTACCAAACAGACATATGCACTGTCGCTGTATTAGACGTCACGTTGTAGGACGTCACGTTGTAGGGGTATGTGGCTGCACTAACGCTATTTAGACAACACTCAAGAGATCTGGATTCCTGTGCTATCACTGTCTTCTTGAGAGACATTAGGCAAATCATGAGGCATCTCTGTGCCTCACTTTCCCACATATTAACTTCTCCTTCACTTTGTCTCTCATTTAACCAGTCTGTGGCTGCCATTTTGACTTCTGAGTTTTATTACAATACTTACCACACTGCTCTCA
>NW_008824437.1:1364014-1367596 GCF_000699105.1 Pygoscelis adeliae | reverse complement strand
CTGCATTAATGTTCTCTCTGTTTGTGATGTGCCAAGAGTATCATTAGCTGTTCTCTTTCTTTGGGCTGTTTTCTGGTAAGGCTATTCATCGCCTTCAGTCTGAGTTAAGGGTCATTCAAGAAAAGGATCTGTTATCACTTTCTGAACAGTCTGTCTTTCTATTTGGCATAAACTTTGCATACATATCAAGGTCCTGCAGCAAGCTCTTAAATGGACTAAGCAATATAAGACAAAGGGTCCTGAATCTAATCCTATGTAGCTTCCTCAATAAAACCCATCTAAAACTTTGAAACAGAAATGGGCCAAATCCCGTCTATCCAAAAAATCTTATATAAACTCCCCTATACTCAAAATTTTAAATGTCTTCACCTCTCCAAGGCAAATAAAAGTGCCAAAAAAGTCTTATTACCACCACACTGTAAAGAGTAAACTTGCACAAAGTTATGGTAGATTGCTCAAGATAATCCTGAAAATCAATGGCAAAACTGGCAATGAACTCACATCTAGTATGAAGAAAATCCTGTATTTACTACCAAACAGACATATGCACTGTCGCTGTATTAGACGTCACGTTGTAGGACGTCACGTTGTAGGGGTATGTGGCTGCACTAACGCTATTTAGACAACACTCAAGAGATCTGGATTCCTGTGCTATCACTGTCTTCTTGAGAGACATTAGGCAAATCATGAGGCATCTCTGTGCCTCACTTTCCCACATATTAACTTCTCCTTCACTTTGTCTCTCATTTAACCAGTCTGTGGCTGCCATTTTGACTTCTGAGTTTTATTACAATACTTACCACACTGCTCTCAGCTGTTAAACCTAACTCGGCTGAGAAATACTGCTGCACCTGGGATGCAAGTCTGTAATGGTTTCCACAATAGATAAATTGTGCAGGTATTTCCCTAGATATTTTTTGCCTAGTGACAATCATACTCACAAGTTTTTCTACAGATTTAATAATATCTTGGCTCTTTTTCTTCGTCCTCTATACTTATCCACCAACATTCCTAATAATTTTGGAAGTTACAATCCCAAGTGCAGTCCATGGAGATGAATACACCTCCCTGACATAAGCTAACAATATTCAGGACACATGATTTGCAAGATTTGAATTGAAGTCCATCGGGTCATTTCCTGCAGGTATTATAACTTCTTACAAAGTTCGCAGAAGATGACAGATCAAGCCTGTGTTGCAGCTGCTTCCTTCCTAGCTTTTAAACTCTTTATTTCCCAAAGAATAATAAAATGAATAGTATATATTCAAGTGACATAACTTTGGAAACAACCCATTGTTTCTGCTGCTACATTTGAATTAAGAGAAGGAACACATAAGTGCGTTACTCCTCTGGATTTTGGTGGTAGGAAAGTCTGAGAAAAGAACAAATATTGGAGATCCCAACTAGCAAATATTGCACTAGAATAATCAGAAAAGTACCTATAAAGTAGGGCAGGAAGACTCAGAACTAGTAGAAACAATGTCCCTTCTCTTTTCAGTACTTTTACAAATGCTGGAAACCAAGGAGATGTTGTTTTCTGTTACTCAGGGAATAGTGATTTAGGTTAAGATAGTTCTACAGATATTAAGGAGGAGAAAAATATTGCAGTGCATTTTGCATAAGGCTTTTCCACATGCCCATGTCCTTGTAAGGATGTCTGTCCTTGAAAATGAGAGCTATGGGAAATCATATAAAAGCCCATGGATATGAATCATGGGGAAAAGATTAAGAGTTAGCTTGTTCTTATTTAAAATTAATAGAGGGAATTTAAAGACTCGATGGGAACTTTTCACGAAGGCAAAAAGAATGAAAAACTGTGGGGAAATTGGAAAGCATCCAAAATAGGCTTGGCAAGAACCTTTAGCAGAAATGGTAGAAAATCTTCATAAATTATAAGGAGAATAAAAAAGAAGAAAAAAAAAAGAAGGAAGGAAGGAAGGAAGGAAGGAGGGAAGGAAGGAGGGAAGGAAGGAAGGAGGGAAGGAAGGAGGGAAGGAAGGAAGGAAGGAAGGAAGGAGGGAAGGAAGGAAGGAGGGAAGGAAGGAAGGAAGGAGGGAAGGAAGGAAGGAGGGAAGGAAGGAGGGAAGGAAGGAGGGAAGGAAGGAGGGAAGGAAGGAAGGAGGGAAGGAAGGAAGGAGGGAAGGAAGGAGGGAAGGAAGGAAGGAAGGAGGGAAGGAAGGAAGGAGGGAAGGAAGGAAGGAAGGAGGGAAGGAAGGAAGGAAGGAAGGAAGAAAGGAAGGAAGGAAGGAAGGAAGGAATATTATAGGTTTTCTCAGGACTAAATCATCACTACTGTATAACAAACACCTTACTGCATGAGCAGTTCAAACTTCTCTGGTTCCTGGGGAAAGATGTGGAATACTGTACTGGACATCTAGTTGCTTCCTTAGTGTTCCACAAACAGAATAATTTCTTGAGGGATCCATATGCAGTGCATCAGTTCATTTTACTTTTTATATCTCTATTGAAATATCTGGATATTCTTATGCATCTTTGTCCACTGTTACCGAATTCAACAGTATTTGGTGTCAGTGAGTTTCAGAGGCTCATTGTCTTGAAAAAAATTTCCTTTGATGATGCTTAAGTTTGTGGTATTTCAGCATCCCAGATACTCCTTTGTTCCCTTTCTGTCTGAAAGGTTACATTCAGAGGTCAGACTTAGAATTTATGTTGTTTATAGGAGAGGTGCAGACAACAAGTCAGGAGTTGAAGGAGCTTAGCAGCTAGAGACATTCAGAACTGCAGAGTTTATCCATATAGCATGACAACCATTTCCATGCAGTAGCATTAGCTGTTATAGATTTTCTGGACAGGCATTTTAGAAACTAAAACTGATATACAGTAGTTCTCTATCACATTGTTCTTCCTGTGTTATTACTCTTATTTTCTTCTGTGCACTGAAGCCAGGTACTTTCCCCTTGCACTGCCTACCACATGCCTACTTTATATTTTAAATCACACTTTTATCTGGACAGCTAGCCTTGAGTAAGTAAGCAGCAGCAGAGGTTTAACATGTCAATCAAAAACAGTAGATGCAACTTTTTGCTGATAGTTCCTCAAGAATTTCCATCACATTGCCTCTCTACTAATTTGTGAGCCAACCTTGTAACAATGGTTAGAGCTGGAATAATCTTATTCTTGGAAGGTGACAGTGGGAGTTATTGTGAAACCACTTAACAAAATAAGCTTGAAATAGAAGACATGCATAGTCAGATAGGTGTTTAACCAGGGTTTTGTGAAGAGTTTGTGCTCCTCCGTTATTTATTACAAAAAATAAAACCATGGCACAAATGCTAATCCTGTTCCAATGACCTAAATACTGAACTTGAAACTAGAAACTCCTGTTCCAGCTTTATCAGACACTTAGTCTGTGGTACTAAGTAAATTACATGTCACTGGATTAAAATCCTGGCTCCATATCCCTAAAGCTGGATCATTAATACACACCTCTTCACCCAATACTCTTCTATACCCAAATCTGGGCAAAGGCAAAGTATTGTGGTTCTCTGAAGCATTATAGAATCATGGAATCATAGAATAGTTTGGGTTGGAAGGGACCTCTAAAGGTCATCTAGTCCAACC
>NW_008824437.1:1362430-1363359 GCF_000699105.1 Pygoscelis adeliae | reverse complement strand
AATCATAGAATCATAGGGTATTCCTTCTCTGTTTTTTCTTAGTTGCAGCTGAAGTTCTGCACAGGATAAAGGCAATAAGGTTCTCTGCAGGATTGAATCCTGCAGAAACTGTGTCTAAATCAGCCAGAATTAGGGCTGAGCAGCTGACTGAATCTCAATTTCTACAACCAAATGAATAATTTAAAGCACACTAACATCAACACCTGGTGAATGTTTCTTTAATATCTTGTTGCCATTTTCTTAATTTTTACATTTCTTTGGCTGAAATTAGTGAAATTCAACCAGTTTTCCTTCATACTTTCCTGTCTTTTTGAGAAAATACTCTGTCAGGAAAAGAAATATAAGTGCACCAGTTCCAAGCAAAATTTCATCTAAAGCTGGGTCAGCACCTCTGAAGAGAGCTCGTATTGGAATGGCAGCTCTTTCTTCAGTGCAGCTGTGCTTTTCCTGCTTGAGAACATTGTCGAATCATTTACGATTGGGTCATTTCTGGGGACTCTCTCAAAATGTATGAAAAAGAGATGGCTTTCAACTCAAGCCTGCAGGCTTTAAAGAGTAATCCCTACTAGAATGTTTTTGTTTCTTTTCTGCTGCAATCTACTAAGACGTTTCATAAGGTTGAACTCTTGCAAGCTGAGGATGCCTTTTCCCTTCATGCTGTTCCCTTTCAGCAGCAGTTGTATACTAAGGTCTACCTTGTACTCAGATTGTCACAAAACTTGCAACAACAACGAGTCCCTGATCACAGAATCATAGAATCATTAAGGTTGGAAGAGACCTCTAAGATCATCGAGTCCAACCGTCAACCCAATACCACCATGCCCAATAAACCATGTCCCTAAGTGCCCCATCTACACGTCTTTTAAATACTTCCAGGGACGGTGACTCAACCACTTCCCTGGGCAGCCTCTTCCAATGTTTAACCACTC
>NW_008824437.1:1350865-1361872 GCF_000699105.1 Pygoscelis adeliae | reverse complement strand
TGCATGGGGTTGTTGTGGCCGAAGTGCAGGACCCGGCACTTGGCCTTGTTGAATCTCATACAGTTGGCCTTGGCCCATCGATCCAGCCCGTCCAGGTCCCTCTGCAGAGCCTTCCTACCCTCGAGCAGGTCAACACTGCTGCCCAACTTGGTGTCGTCTGCAAACTTCCTGAGGGTGCACTCGATCCCCTCATCCAGATCATTGATAAAGATATTGAACAAGACCGGCCCCAAAACTGAGCCCTGGGGAACACCGCTCGTGACCGGCCGCCAACTGGATTTAACTCATCTAGTGAAATCTAGATCAAATCTTAGATCATCTAGATCATCTTAGATCATCTAGTGAAAAAGAGGAGACACTTTGATCAATTCATCCAGTCACATCTGCTACTCATCCTTTAGCTTTTCATTTGTTTAACTCCACCTTCTGATCTTTAAAATCAAGGACACTGCTGAGGTCCCTTGGCCTATGTTTAACCGTATTTGCAGAGATGGGAGTGATATCAAAATCAGGTGCCGTCAGTGTCAGATTTGAGTCAGAGGAGAATAAGCTTTTCAGTGGACTATAAAGTATGTATGTGAGTCTTATGACTAATACCCATGGAGGCATTGCTCCTTCTTGAATTCTTTTAGGGAAATAGGATGGAAATTCATATTTTCTTGTTTGTACAAAAGCACCACTAACATACTGTTTACCCTTCCCCTAGTAATGGATCAGCCACTTGAATCAAGAAGTATAAGTGAATGCAATCAAACTTCCGTGCAGGAATAGGCTGGCTACCTCAGGTGTCTGCATTCCCCCTTTTCCCCAGGCTGCTGATAGACCTAAGGGCTTAAAGAACAAAGAAGGTTTTTTATCCTTTTTATCCATGATTATATTCTACATCACAACTCAGACTATGAAGCACGTATTTAGTCTATGGTGATCACACTGTATGAAATAGAAGTACCTCTTCCCATACTTCCCCTAGTTTGTGTTCACCATCTTGTTTTGCTGTATGAGTATAGTCATCATGCTTTTCTTTGCAATCACCAGGCAAGCAACCTCACAGACACAGGCAAGCACTAAATTCAGTTCAATTCACTTGTGTTTTCATTAATTGACTGGCTAACATGAAATGCATCCCCTAAGACCACCCACATCCTGCAACTGAACACTATGTCAGGGAGCACTCTGTCTTCTGAAGATGCTCATCACTAATGAGCCTCAGATTCCTTCCTTGCATAAGCCAATTTCCCATTCCACATAGCAATTATGTAAATTAAGGTGAAGTTCCTGATAACTTCCATTGGTTCCTCTCGGCTCATGATTAAAAAGATGAAAAACATTAAATAACTTTCATTTCAGTCTGGGGAAAGAGCTGGCTACCTAAACTAAAAAATAAAAATAATTTTAAAAAGAGACATTTTAAAATGGGCTTTCCTCTTTATCCCAAAAGGACAACAATAAATGGATGAAAACCCACCTCCAGATGATATTGTTCAAAGAGTTTACTTCATTTTGTGTAGTGACTCAATTTCCTGTTACAGCTAACTGCTGCCAAAACCAGGCACTGTGTAATGTAAACAGTGCGCAACATTCTAGATAAAATCTATTTGATATGATATGAAAGCCTTCAACATTGTTTGAATGGCTTAGAGGCAATCCATCACTTGAACATTTTTATGGCCTTCACCACACCCTCAGAGTGTGAGTTCTTCACCTTCTTCTTTATCCCTCACAATGCTGATTGTAGATATTGTTCATGCCCCTTTTACAGGTGGGAACCTGAGGCAGAGCATGACTTGGGCCTGTATCCTCAGGAGTATTCAGTATAAACCAATGTAAATTAGGCCTCTGAGGGACTTTGAAGATCTGAATCTAAGTGTCTTGCCTAACATTGGAGAGAAAGCCTGTTGGAGAGTGGGAAATTGAAGCAGATCTCATCGTTCAGTGACAGTCTAAACTCCCTGTTCTCTTCCTCTCTTCCTGATATTGCAGAAACTTCTATTACTGGAAACCAGAACATGCAACAATTTGCAGTTTAATTTGGTTTCATTAAAACCTAAAACCCACTTCAACAAAATAACCAATCTTCCTATTATAATCCACAAACAAGAGAAATTCATTATAGAAGTCTAAAACTTTGCTTTTGCTTCCTGTGTGCAACACGAGTACGAAAGCACATGGTAATTCCTTGGAGCCTGTCAGAGGTCATTTGTAGTCTTTTCTAATCTAAATCTTGAGACTCTGAGCTCTGGTGAGTGTATTTTCAATCAAATATTATTATGTCTAGTAACACAGAGATCCTTATTGTGTTATTTATACAAGAGATTTTTCATCTCCCACAAATATAATACCTACTTTATTAGTGGTCAAATGGAGTAATTACACTACTTCCCACTACTTAAAAGGGAGGGATATTTCTGATATATATTCTGAAATATCAATTCCTTGATATTTCTGAGTAGGTCACATGGTGAAAACTCAAATCCTAACTTCCACATACTTCTTAAAACAGAGCCCACTGATGAGGCTCCCCAGATCCACGTCATACCAGTACTACCACTCAGTTGCACTCAATAGCCTTGAATAAAATTTTTAGTGTGGGATCTCTCATGTCTCATTTTATTTACAGAAAAGGCAGGCAACTAACTTGATTTTTTTTATGATCAGTGGACAGAAATCAAGACCTAATAGGAGAAAATCACTGTAATATAAAATTCATCCTTCAGATATGTGGAATGAAGTCCTTCCAGTGTTACTTATGAAGGAAACTTGCACTATAATCTTAGGCTACTCAATCTGACTCTAAGATACTCAAGTCTGTAATTATTGCTAAGATCATGTGAGAAAATCCCTTTCCTCCTTCTGAGATTGTGAGTTGAAGTCCAATGTCAAGACCAGCAGACAGAGATGCAAGAGGTGATTCAACCTTATCAGGGGTATGGTAGAAACTATACACATATATGCAAAACTCATATCCAAAGCAAAGCGATATTCACTTTTGTAAACAGTTTCTAGGTGAAGTGTAAGAGGAGAGATAACAGATGGATAGACATAAACAGACAAATCCAGAAAATGATGAGACTATATTAGTCACCATGACTGGAAGTACTCTCAGCACAACAGTAGGCTGGACTTGCATGAGGCCTTCACCTTCACCAAAGCACAATTACTGTTGGAAAACCTCACACTATTCAGTGGAAAGAGAGGACGTTCAGGGAAAGTTGCATTTAAAACCTCACAGTACTTTCCATTATTTCCATGGATAAAACTTGACCTCCAGTTATATTGTTTTCCAGCTTCTGTGACGGCTTGCAGACAAAACACAAGATTTTTGGCCTACATTTGTGCAGGGTTTTGGGTGGGGTTTTGGGGTGAAAATTACGGGAAAAAACTTGGCATGAGACCAACAACTGCACAACAGAGCATGGTGCAAATACACCTAAGATAACAGCTAGCAAACTTCTATCAGAGCAAGAGGCAGGATGAATAATGTACAATGTGCTGATGAAGAATCATTCAGCACAAGTACACTGCTCTCAGGAGGTAAGCTGGTTTAGAGAAGGTGTTGTATTAGGTAGCAGAATGTACCAGGTCAAATCTAGGCTAAAGATCTTCAATATGTTTTTGTGTTTCATAGTACAGACATAAGCTCTTTTTTGCCTCACAAGAACTTGGCCTTAAAGCTGAGTTAACTCACAGTAATAAGGCATGCTGAGATGTGCAGATAGAAAGTGCTACACAGAAGTGGCAGTTAACGAGCAAATACCAAAAATCATTAATCAATGTATCTGAGCTCTTTAAAATGAAATAGTTCTTTTTCCCCACATTTTTAATTGGTTTGATCTGTTGCTTCTGAAGACATAAATACACGTCTTCCTCCATATACATGACAGGCACTAAGTGTAAGTTTCCCAGAAAGTGAAAGAACATTGCCCAGAAAACAGGAAGATGCCCTCTGCCTAAGAGCAGCCCTAAGGTGGAGGAGGTGTTAAAGAGAAAATTTTCACTGAGGTAGTATACGGCTGCATATATTATGCTACCCAGGCACTGTGCAGAAGGGATGTAGCTAAGCTGTTGGGGAAGTGATTTTTGCTGTTTGAGGCTTAAATCTCCTTCCCTCTGGATAGCCCTTAACTGCACACTCATCTCAGCTGGTCTCTGTTTCATATTCACAACAAACTGTGCATCCACAGTGTCACTTCAGCTCCAAGCTTTGATGGGCACAGAGGGTCATGGAGCAAGGGAAGTAGTGCAGTCTCCTGCGATGGGGTGGCAGCCCCAGCTCCAAGGAAGCTCTGCATTCAGCTCTGTGCTCAGCATGTGATTCACCTCCTGGACCTGGACCCAGAATTGTCCAACATGCAATAAGACACCAGACACTCTGAGAGGAGTCTCTCATGTTGGAGTTTGGGTGAATTGACAATAGTTTTGTTGAGCATATAAAAGAAGCAGTTTTATATCTTCCTTTGCACATAATAAAAGAACCCCTCCACTCCCTTAGTATGCCACTGTCATGGTGGAGTGCTTAGGGCCAACACCTTCCACCAAACTAACCCTTGTTTCTCACCATGAAGGACTATAGAACTGATGACAATACAGAGCCACTGGCTATATTCAGATTGTGAGAAGTAGAAGCTGGTCCACTACTGCAGATTTTCCAAATACATATTAGTTATTTCTGGCAGGTTAATATGTAGAGGTGGGGGAGAAATATTTTCATGAGTAGAATTATTCTCCTAATTTTGGATGTGGTACAGCAGCTCTGATGATGTTGCAGCATACTTCCATTTAGGACATAATTCATATTCAAAAACCTCCCACCTAGAAGAAAAGTCAGTGGTTTTAATTACATTAACAGACTCCCAGATTACTGTTATTATTACAACTCATTACACCGTGCATGGTAGAAATAGTAGGTCAAACATTTCCCTCTTTGGATCAACTGTATTACACTCTAAAATGTGAACCGACCATAAAAAGTTTCAAGACCATTAATAATTCTTTGCTCTCCTACACTGTCACATACCCAAGAATATCAAAGCTCTTCATATTAAGTAATTAAGTTTCACAATACTCTTATGATACAGATACAATTAACCCCATTACACATATGGGGAAACTAAAACAGAGGGAGGCTGATTGCTCAAGATCAGAGCTGGGAAAAAGAGCTGAGCAATCATAGGAATTAAGGACTAGTAAATCATCCTGGGTCCTCAAATCCTCCAGCTATCATATGCCACACAGGCACATTTATAACTTCAACATAGCCCAGCGCTACAAACACTCAGGGTTTTTTGTTTCTGTTAAGCTCTGTCCTGTGGTTTTGCTTCTGGTATTCACTGGCTTGAGTGCGTACATTGGACATGGGGTATTGGACATACACATTGGTTACTATCCATATGTGCCATAATTTCAGTTTTGTGTTCTTTATTTCTTTAATGTCAGTATCACAAGGATCTTCTCTACACTATACTTTCAATTGAGTTTCTTTTGTAAAAGCAACAAATGCCGAAACAAGTTTCTCTGAACTAAATATGACTAACACAATTTCATGACTGTTTCTCTGACATAATGAGAAAGCTTTATTCTTATTCTTAAGGGATACTGTGCTTATTTCCTAGATTTTTTTTTCTAATTTACTTTTGTTGTGGGTTTGGGTTTTTTTGTTTAAATATCAGCTTTTGATACTAACATCTGATGCCAATTAGTTAACATGCAATATCATTTTTTTAAGAAGAAAAAACAGAAGGTAGAGTACCATCCCTCAGTTATGGTTTTTTTTTCATAATACATTTTCTTTTGCTCCTCAAACATCATTCACAGGATTTATAAAATACGCTTGTGAAACAGATCTCTCAAAGTTATAGTCTGCAATACTAGAGTAAAAAATTATGGCCCATAGTGTCTGGAGGCTGACTTTATCACTTTCTACCCTGACACAGAAAGATGTAGTGAGTCGACTACTCTACTGATCTACCCACTTTACATGCAGTCCTCGGAGGCACATTTAAATGGACACAGTGCAATTTCAAGGAGTTTATGATCTTACCAGTATGATTTCAGGGAGTTTATGATCTTACCAGTGAAGGGTGTTGTAGCAAATTTTTAGTATTCATTATGACTTCCCACACATGTATGCAAGGGGAAGACTAAGTTATGTGGTATCTGCAGTAGAAGGTGAGCTTTTACCACCTGTCTATAAAAGCCAAGTCTGTTATTTTGAACTTTCTTAGTTTCTATAGAATGCATACTATTGCAGCATATATTTTTATGCCACCAGCTATATAATTTAAAATCAAGGTAAAATCAGGACTTTTCCTAACATTCATCCCCAATCTATCAAACCTTTAAGCAAGTGCATATCTAATAAATGAGTAGGATCTATTTAAGCCAATAGGATTGTTTTTAAGTTTCAAGTCACAAACCAGCATTTTACTACACAGAATTTTACAGCAGCCACCAGAGAAAGTGTCTGCTTCTGACAGATCAGGCCATATTCAGAGGTTCCATGTAGTGTGGAGGAAGTTGTTTCTTCATGGAACATGAAAGAGGACCCAAATTTACATGATCCTAGATATGGAAAAGAAGAAAACACAAAACAAAGTGTGTTCTTTTTCCCACATAGCTTGCACCTGTTTGAGCCATTTGGTTTGTTATCCTGCTTCAAGTGTTTCCTAATCATTCATGCAGGTGCAAAGACAATGCAAATTGTTCCCTGTTCAAGATACACATTGCTTTTAATCTTAGGCAAAGTTGTGAAAGTTTTGCATGAAATCCAAGACAAAAAGGGTATTTAAGTAAATGTATAAACATACACACAACATTAGTTCTACATGCTGAAATCTGCAGGAAAGGAAGTGTTGAGTTCCAGCATTACTTGCAGGCTCCGTGGTGTCACGCCAGCAGGGAATGCAAGTCTAAAGAAGGAAGAAGAAGATTTGAATCGTTCTCCTATTCTTCAGTATGTTATACAAAACTGGGGTCTCATTTTCCTCAGGCCTCTATCTTCTTCTCCAGTTTGCTGTAGTTGCCTTGACTTCCTAATGACTGCCTCTCAAGCTTTTTTGTCAGAAAGAGAGCAAGATCAGGGCTTGTAGACAGCAAATGGTTCAAGGCTGCTATTCAAACCAGATTCACTCTCCATGCAAATAGATGATGGCAAGCAAAGTCTAAAGCAAAACTGGGATTTTCCCACTCGGACATAGGGTCCAATGCCAAGACTGATCAGTGCATCATCAGGATTGCTGTAGGAGGTTACTAGGCCCTGCTGGATGGGCTGCCTACAGCATGTCTCAGAGGTCCCACTGCAGATGGGAGATTGAAAGATATCAGAGCACCTACACAACGAAGTCTTTCTTTAAAGGCAGTACACACAGTGAGAAAGCAATTTGACTCTGGGCACGGTTTTATACCATCAGACACATGCTGTCTGTGCAACTTAAACATAAAAATGAAATGTAAGTACTTAAAGGGCAATCTCAGTCCAGCAAAAGTGCTTACGCTTAAATGGACCAATTTATTTACTTATTTCTTCTCATGCTTAACAGGTATATAAGGCAACTTATATACATAGGCTTCGGGGAGACCTTATTGCAGCCTATCAGTACTTCAAGGGGGCTTATAAAGAAGATGGCGGGAAACTTTTTAGCAGGGCCTGTTGCGACAGGACAAGGGGCAATGGCTTTAAACTAAAGGGGGGTAGACTGAGACTAGATATAAGGAAGAATCCTTTTCCGCTGAGGGTGGTGAAACACTGGCACAGGTTGCCCAGAGAGGTGGTGGATGCCCCATCCCTGGAAACATTCCAGGTCAGGTTGGACAGGGCTCTGAGCAACCTGATCTAGTGGAAGATGTCCCTGCCCACAGCAGGGGGGTTGGACTAGATGACCTTTAAAAGGTCCCTTCCAACCCAAACTATTCTATGATTCTATGATTCTAACTGTAAAAAGAAAATCGAAATTACTGCATTCAAACCCATACTCTTTGTTCATGCTGGTCATGACAATTCATATTTAGAATCATAGAATCGTAGAATGGCTGGGGTTGGAAGAGGCGTTTAAAGTTCACCTAGTTCCAAGCCCCCTGCTATGGACAAGGACATCTTTCACTAGATTAGGTTGCTCAAAGCCCTATCCAACAGATTGTATCTGATAATTTCAGCAATAAGGAGAATATGAATATGAAGACTAACTAAGACCATAAAACAAGGAGACATCAAATCTCTCTGATTATAGCTGCTAGAAAGGCAATGCACGTTTCTACTATAAAAAGTTATTCATAAAAAGCAGACCAATCCTTTCTCTCAAGTGGAAATGAAAAAGCCCAACAAAACAAACCCAAAAATAACACCCCAGAAAATACCCCTCTCTCTTAAAAATTAGCATTGAACATCCTTCTACAAAGTTATGCCACAGTTAAAACACCAGGGCTGTGCTTTGTGCACAGAACTTTGGTTGAATTTCTATGGCTTAGGTTCAAAGCGTATCAGACTAGCTATAAAATGGTCCTTTCTGGACAAAAAAGAATCCATGAACAAATCCTCCAGAACTATTCCCTCTCATTGTGACAACATTATCCTACCTGGGACATAGCTTTTCTACTGATGGAAGATTTTGAATCGCCTGCTAGAGCGTATATCTCTCTAGCTATTTGGATTCCTGTTGCTTATCTTACACATTTGGAAAGTTATTAAGTTATATATATATATATATTTGCATCTTTGAAGCAGTGCCATCATTTTACAGATAAGACAGAGACAAGGACACACAGGTTGTCCTGCTCTCTATGTTCCTGTTTTAATCTGTAGGCCACAAGATTTTTCAGAGCAGTCCCTGTCAGCGTTATCAACGGGAAATTAAACCAACAAGCATTCCTTGGCTGGAATAGTAAATTAAGCAAATAATTCTGAAAGGCCTACATTTACACTTGAATGCATACAAAATTCTCTCATTTTATTGATTTATGGTCACATCTAATACATAATGTTAAACTTCAGAGCTACTCACCATGGAGTAATGTCCTAGAGAACTGTTGATAGCACAGAATGCTTTGTTGAACCTCAAATTCAATTCTTGGTTCATCAGAATTCAAGTCTGACTTCTATTTCCTAGATATTCTTTGTCCATCTATGACATTTATGGTGAAAATCTAATCATAGTTTTAGTCTTACAAGATGTAAATAAACAAACTACACCACTTCCACAATTTCATTTTCAATGAATAAATCACTGTGTCATTCCAGAAGGAAAATGTGAATTAGTTTTTTAGATCATTTAGCTTTTTTTCCTGTTAGTGGCAGAATGAGGTCCAAAGAAAAGAATAAGAAAGTTGTTCTCACACTGGAGTCTTCTTCTTTCTCTTACTTTTTACCCTGAAAAACCATTTGGAAGCGTTATGCAAAATCCTGACTCAAGCTATCATCTTTGATTTTTTGCTGGGAAATACAAGGGTACCATTTGCTCTCTCTGTATACTGTGTCACCTTCCCTACTTTTTATTACTTAAATAAATGTATGCCTAATTTGCATGCATACATACATGAAGGCACAAACCGCAATCACAGCCTTTTTGTGCTAGGTCTTTTACAAACACAATGGAAATGTCTCTCTCTGCAGAAGTTCTTGCAACTTCTTTTATAGTAAACGGACAGAAATAAGTGTGATTCAACTCATCTTAAAATAGATATGTTAAATTACTCCCTCAAATTACCTGTTTCTCTCCTCTGACTATAAAAGGAGACTGGTTCATTAGCTTAGGTGGAGACACCCACAGCATAGATATCAGCAGTTAGATAAGATGATTTTTACCCTTAGTCACAGGTTCCCAGGGTTTCTTCCATCTCACAGCCATAACTCAGGTTACACATGATTTATTGCCTGCCCTTACAATACAGCCTAACACATCATTACAAGGCAACTATTTCCTGCTAATATAGAAAACTTGGCGAAATGAGGTTTGTTAGAAAGCTTATATATAACTCATGTAAGATACCCTCCCCAGGGAAGAACCACTATTACCTGTAACTCTTAAGAGTATATACATATGTTCTAACTACTGAATATCTACTTCTTACATATCAACTGTCATCTATAGATCTCAGGATATTTAAATTCTAACTTTTTATGATCTTCTACATCCCATAGTCACTAGGACATCCTGACGACCTATAGTCTCAAGAAGCCATCACTCCCTGCAGCATGTCTGTAATGATTTGCCAAGCAGAACACTGGGACATAATCCACCATCCATAAATATTTTTAAAGAAAGGCTTAGAAATACTTGTGGTCTCCATACAAAAATACAGTTGCACGTTCCTGAAATTGTAGTCATCTAGTTCCTACTAATTTAGACCCCAAAGTCTTTCAGCTCAGATGACTGGTGAGACTTCATATTTATTGCCTTGGTTGGGTAGCAAAATCTTCAACCCAGAATTACCTGCTAAATCTGAAGGTAAAACTTATGAGGAGGCTGAGGTGACTGAGAATGTAATCATGCTAAATGAGGTCCTTACTGGGCAACCCCTCTAACACACGGCTACAGACATGCAGCCATGCTGCATGCTCCTTCATATAATCCCTCACTCCCTTCTGCATTTTGGATGCACAGGAGATCTGCCCTTAATTGTTGATTCACAGCCTTCAACAAAGGTGTCTATGACTTTTCTTTTAGGAGTTGAACTATCTAAAAACTGTAGAAAACAATTTTTAGAAAAACACAAAGATGACAGCAGAAAACAGCAGAAGACACCAAGTTGGGTGGGAGTGTTGATCTGCTCAAGGGTAGGAAGGCTCTGCAGAGGGACCTGGACGGGCTGGATCGATGGGCCAAGGCCAACTGTATGAGATTCAACAAGGCCAAGTGCCGGGTCCTGCACCTGGGCCACAACAACCCCATGCAACGCTACAGGCTTGGGGAGGAGTGGCTGCAAAGCTGCCTGGCGGAAAAGGACCTGGGGGTGCTGGTCGACAGCCGGCTGAACATGAGCCAGCAGTGTGCCCAGGCGGCCAAGAAGGCCAATGGC
>NW_008824437.1:1342923-1350472 GCF_000699105.1 Pygoscelis adeliae | reverse complement strand
GGCTGCCCAGGGAAGTGGTTGAGTCACCATCCCTGGAGGTACTTAAAAGACGTGTAGATGTGGTGCTTAGGGACATGGTTTAGGGTGGAGTTGGCAGTGCTAGGTTAACAGTTGGACTTGATGATCTTAGAGGTCTTTTCCAACTTAAATGATTCTATGATTCTATGAAAACACTCAGTTGTGATGTCTGCCTATTTTTTAGCTTACATAATTCCAGCACAGTAGCATCTTCTGCAGATTTTTCTAGTATTTTTATAGACCTCTATTCAGTATGTTGTATTCCCTCCAATATATCTTACCTAGAGGTAATACGAGGTTAGTACAGCTGTCAGTTACACATGGTACTGCCCCAAGTTTACACTGAATTCAAGAGATATGGGACAAACTTTCAGTTTTATCTGTTATGTCTGTAGAAAGCAATATACCTGTTATTCAATCTTAGCACTAACTCTGTTGTACCATCCTTTCAGGTACTTGGAGCTCACAGGAATTTATAGCTCCCATGAATTGCTAAGGCAAACCCATTCCAGTTTTGGCTCTGATGACAGACTTGAAGCAGCTTTGCTGGCAAAACAGGGTTGTCTCCTGCATAGAATTCTGGGTACATTTTGTGTTTTTTTCTTCTGTGATCTATATAAAATTGTTGTATGCTAGCTTGTAACAGTTGATTTTAAAGATTTTCATAATTTGTCACAATCTATCCATTTTTTATTGCAACTTTGTCTTTTTGGCACTCAGTGAACAGGAAATATTAGACCTTATTGCAGATTTTAAGCTGTGATAGATTATTTAGTTAACCCATTTTGACATCCCAGTTTCAGAAGTACCTTTCTACTGAGACTTTAGTGTTTCAGGCTGAAGAAAAAAAAAGAAAAAAAGAAGAAAAAAAAGACTGAAGAAATACAAACAGCCAGTGACTTCTGAAATTTAGGATCTAATGGCAACAAACCAGGGTTGAACCTACCCCATTTATCTGCATGTACTGAGTTGCATATCTGCTTTTTAGAAGGCTTGAAAACTCAGTTGCTGAAGCTTGAAAATACACATTCTTTAGCAGAGGAATACTCATACAGACCCTCCATTTTTACAATTGAGCTAAAATAAGCCTACTTCAAAAGTGCAAAGACAACATTTTTCAGGCACAAACTCTTTCAATGCGTCATCATTTTCCTATTTAAATGTTTGAAGAGACTTGTTTTAATTTTGAAATATTATGTTTAGCATATTTATATTTGGAATACATGCAGATGTTATATTTAGGATAAATAATTTCTAAAGGAGACACCATTATTTTTAAATTGCTTGATCAAAAAGTTCAGAATGTTTTCTCCCTCAGTGTGACTTTTGATTAAAGCTGCACATTTCTGAGATGAATCCTTTATCTTAACCTTGCCTTTTGACATTTTGAATTAGCCTCATGGAGAGAATTACATAAAACTACCTCTCTACCCATACATTCAGTGACGATAAAAAGCAAGATGTCCTATTCATTTCCTTGTATGAAAGATCCTAACATAAATGCAGTCTCTTATCACTGTATTGCTCTATAAACCAAGGTTCAATTCTCAGACATGCTGAAATGTGAGATTTTAGAATAGCTGACCCACTTAGGATCAGCAGAAAGTTTTGTCATTGCTTTCTTAAATACTCAGTTTTGTTAAAACAAACAGAATCTATGCTTTTTGTGATGTTTATTTCTGTTTCCAAATTCATTGCCAGTTCTCTAAGAGCTCTGTTCAGTTAGAGAATTCACATCTGAAAATTATTCTGTGCTTCAGAAACTTAGGTGAGCAAATACTTATTTGTTGTGTCACCTAACTCTGTAGCTGACACTCTATATATTTATTCCAAATATTAATTCAGATGAGAAAATTCCCTGAGTAAAGTATGGGATATCACAGTAGGACACCACAAAGTTTTTCATCAGTGCAGAGCAGGAGGAAACAGTTGTCTGGATGCAATTTACCTACTGAATTAGTGTAAATGACTTCAATGTTTAGAGCAGTGGTGAATTTTAAAGGACTTGCAAGATTGAACCTTATATTAGACTGAAGGCAGCAAGGAACACTGTGTGGGGAAATCAGAGTCATGCAAGTAAACCTGGAAGAGAAGAGAGCTTTGTGAAGGACCAATTCACACCAGAGTGGTAGGTCTGAAAAAGCTGTATGGCCTGTTTAACCACAGAGCTGAAGTTCGTTTTTGGCCTCAAGCAGCAGAAATACTGTGTTGGCTCTCTGCATCTGAACAGCTGGATTCTGTTTCTGCCAGACCTTTAGGTGGCCACTGATCATGAAGTTTTGTGTCTCAGACTCACTGCCTAGGGCAAGAGACTCGTGGCATGTGTTGGTGCTTACAGGCCTTTTCTAGTTCTGGCTTTCTCCACTGACCAGGTCTCAATTTTGGGTTGGGATGCTGTTCAGCATCTCCAAGATTGTGGCCTACCTCACTGCCATCTGCATGATCTGACCCAGCTTCTGGAGGGGGGAAGGGAGGGTGTCCTGCATAATTCAGTGTATGCAATGGAAAATCTCCCAGCCACAAATACGTCTTTTCAGCTTCCATCCTTTGAGCCATTTATGAAAGGCCTTGACTGGAAGAGGATTAAGACATGCACACAGAAGTAGCATATCAGTCAGAGATATCTTCGGTTTACTCCTTTTCATCTTTTTTCTCTGTTTCTCTTTTCTTTCTCTTGGAATATCACAGAAATAGTTCTGTTTAGATTGTAGATTAACAATTCTTAAAATGTCTGACCATGTCTTATGATCTCACAGCTACTGAGGTATTCTAAGGCAACTCATCCCCAGAATAACTTCTCTCACAGTAAGGTCCCTTCCAGATATAATTTGTATTTGTCAGGTATGCTTTATTTTATATATAAAATACATATTTATTTTCAGATTACTTTAATAAGCTTTGAAAAAAAACCCCGTGTGTTTGCTAAAGCATGAATCTCTCCCCCTTTTCTCATGCTTCAAAAGCAGTAAGCTTATCTTCACTTAACGGAGGCAGAAATTACCTTTCAAAAAGTTATTGAAAGTAATGACTGCAATTTCATACTGTTCCACAAGTCATGATGCTGTTTTTTCTTGCTCTAATGAGCAACAAACTGCAAATGCTTGTTTTGACTGCATTAAGAAGCCATTTACAAGAAAAGGTTTTTCTTTAATAATCAAAGTAGAATTCCTTTACCAGGAACTTCTATGAGATATCCAAATACTAATAAAGAGATTAGGATCACTAGTTGTGTATTAAAAACAGGCACAAACAGTTCGTTAAGGAGCATATCAGAAATATAAATAACCCTTCAAATTAGGTCTTAGGTGCAAGGTAGTCACAGATCAACATTTAATTTATTGGAAAAGGCATTCAGTGTGGGTGATCATGAACTTGTATAACACAATGCAGACACAGGTTACAGCAATATCCTTCATTTTCTGATACTCTCTCCTACTTTCCTTTTTGCACATCACAATTTAAATCATTCTGATTTTTTCTTGTCACCTAATGTCAGATAATCCATTTTATGAGAAAGCATCAAACTGTGTGTACATGAAACAACTCTACATCACCAGTCAAAAGAGTTAATGTGTAATGGCAGACACAGCTACTTTTTCTTGACTTGTCTGGAAAAAATATGGTATCTTATGTCCCCTGCCTTATATGAGATAGATGAAGAAAGAACCACATTCCTTGGCTGTCTTTGGCTTTCTTCACTCTTAGGCAATAACCCAATTCAACTGACTAAAATTAGGTGGAATACCGCTACAATCTAATAAAGATTAGCCTGACAGGTGATAATTTTTCTTAAATACTTTATATTACTTGTAATTAGTTTTTCAGGACAAGTTTTCAAAAATATTGGTCTATTTGAAAAGTTTTGAAAATTGGTAATGTAGTACTTCTGGATGGGAGAAACAAAGGAAATCTGGACACAAATCAAAGTCCTAAGTAATTTCTTTAATTATATGCCATGCAAAATAATTTTTTTCTTAATGTTCACCCTCCAGAAAAATTTCCTTGGCCTGTAAGGTAAAAAGCTAGGCAAGCTGATAGGCAAGCAGCTATCCATGGTTGCAGTACATGAGAATGAAGCATAGTGCGTCTAAAAACAGAACTTATAAAAAAACCTGACTGCAACCTTCACTAATAAAGAATAATTCTCTCTCAAAACAGTAATGCATCCAGGTGGTGTGCAGACTACTGCAAAACACTGCAGAGGAAATTAAAATTTATACTTTTCCTGAGACTTGGCTTAGCTGGCATCTTCAACAATGTAATTCACCCTCATATTCTTCGTAGGCAATAATGCTGCTAAGATTTACCCCATGCATACCATCTTCCTTAAGTAGTCCCCACCTACACTGTTCTCCTTGTCTCCACCATTCTCCACTCTTTCAGGTGGTACAGGAAATCAAGATAAAACAGCTAATCCTAACTGTTTCTGAACAATGTTGTTTATCCCAGTGTTTTGACCAATGATGTTGTGTGCTTATGGGTAAACTTTAAAATAAAAATATTTTAAAGATATGTTTTTAAGATGAGCTCCTGCAGTCTTTCATCTTGTATCTAACATGGAAATCACTGAATGATTGCGTATTCATAACTTCTAGGAATCCTTGTCCCAAAATTTATATGGTAGCCTAAAAACTTAGGGAAGACACTTAATAGATCATAAAACAACTCAGCCAAGGAGCTAATTAAACAAATATGCATATTCACTTTCCCCGTTCCTTTAGCTGTTTGTGCTTGAGTCATGCAGATTCAGCCCACTGTATGCTGCAGGTGGACACCATCACACGGCGACTTTATCAAGCCATGCTGCTGAAGAGCACCAGAGGCTAAAGCTCAATAAATCCACTTAGAAAGGCATTTCTAGAGTTTAGCTTTAAGATATATCTGCATTAGCTCAGCCCTGCAGAGCTGATGCTGAGGCCAATGAAGTATGTGCTGTTACAAGCTGCACAAGAACAAGCAGAGAGCATAATTTGTTCTTTATAAGCCAAAAGCAGGCTGCATCAGTCATGATATCTATTCAAAGACAGGAAGCTAAATTTCATGAGGGTTGAAAACCTGCATGAGAGCAACCAAAGACTGTGCACAAGCCTCATTCCCCCTCTCCTTTTCATTGCTGAAAAGTCACCAGCCACCAGTTTTCTCTTGTCTTTAAGGAAACCCACCTTGCTAAAAATGCTTAGGAATATGAATGAAATCCATATATTTTTATGAATATATATATGTGCGTATGTATATATGCTACATGGCATATTTATGTTCATATATCCTGACTCAGTACAAGCTAATGTGCAGCCTTGATGACCTAAGTGACCAAACCACAGGTGCTACTGGGCTCCAGCACAGCTCCCCTTTGCTTTGACTGGGGCACATAACCCACAACGTAGACAGGATGTGGCCAGCATGTGGACCATGTAGTAGGTCATCAAGGCTTCCTGTACAACCTGTTGGTCCTGCACCGTGGATGGAGCCCTTGCTGTTCAGATTTGGCTGGCAACCACCAAGGAAATGCCTGATACAGGCTTCAGCTTCCCCTCTGCTGAATTCTTGAAAACTACTTTTGTTTTGGCCTCTGTTGCTGAAAACATCTAATGGGAAGCAAACATCGCTAATGCTGTTGGTTCCCATGGTTTTATTGTAAATCCTGTAAAATTTAATAAAAATAAAAGGCCACATGCACTGGAAGATAAATACTACCTCTTATTTATTTTATATACTTAGATATTTTATATATTTTATCACTCCATATATTCACAGATTTTACTTTATAAACTTATATAATTGTTTTCAAAATATATTCTCATTTCTCACAGATCCTATGAACCTGATAAGGAAGAGATTAAAAATATTTCATTTAAACCAAACTCATGAGTCCCACCTATTATGTATTAATTCTTGTTGTTGAGGTAGGAGTTTACTCACTATTTTATAACAACCTTGTTTTGTTGTAATACTACTTTAATAAAGATGTCTTATTAAAACATGCACAGCAATTCAATAACTCCTATCCCAGATATCCCCATACTGAAAGAGATTAGTGGCACGAGAACAAAAAGAACATTATGGCCTCTTTGCCTTTAAGTTTAGTCCCATTAAATGATGCTCTCTTGCAGGCCTATGAAATCAATTAGGAAGTACTTGTGAAGATAGCCAAGGAAAAACTGTTTAAAGCCTTAACAGCTTAAATACCTCCTGTCTTGATGTTAGACCTATAAAGCTATTAGACTCCAATCTGGATTGCATTAGCACCATGAAAGTCAGCTGCTAATCCTGTAACCACATTGCCTGCCTCGCCTCTCTCCTGCCCATGCTTTTACATGGATTGTTTTGAGCAGAGGCGAAAGAAGATGGGACACTGAAGATGTATCAGGCAGAAGAAAACACTAACCTGAATAAACAGTAAATACAGAAAATAGTTGAGTTTCTTCCTTAAATAATATAGCCATCCCTGGTTCAATGCAGAATAGGAGAAGTTTGGGGGTTTTGTTATTTGTTGAGGGTTTTTTGCCCCTAGAAAGTAAAATTCTACCTATCTTCATCCTGAGAGTATTTCATTAGATCAAGACTACTTATGCCAGAAACTATTGTAATTTGAGGACATTTCCAGAAAGCAAAGGAACTCCAAGGGATTCTGGATATACTAAGGGCGATTACACTGGAATGTGATGAAAAATAATTTTCTTGCTTCCTTGGGGATTTTTCCCACTAAAAGGTTTTAGAAACCTGGACTACATTTATTTATTTATTTTCCAAAGAAATGTCTTTATTCAGATTTTGAGTTTGGAATTTTTTTTTCAGGTGATTTCTTCATATTTTTTATAACTCTTTACATTTTATACAAATATAATTTGTCTAATAATTTTGTATTGTAATGTATCTCAATTAATTGAACCAGACTCCCAAATTGAAAAATACATTTTTACTTAAAGAAAAGAGAATCTTTAATCCACAAAAGAATGTTAAACTGGAAAATTTTCAAATGTAAAAAGAAAAAAAACCCAAAATGTGATATCCAAGCTCAGAAACTCATTAATCCTGCACTCACATTTTTTCTTCCTCTATGCACAATATTGAGTTACAAGGACTCTATAAGTTACTCTTTAAAAGCTATTGTTAACACTGTGTATTGGGTTTGCATGGCAAGGTTTGGTAGCAGGGGTGGCTACAGGGGTGGCTTCTGTGAGAAGCTGCTAGGAGCTTCTCACATGCCAATGCCAATGCCAGACAGCTCCAAGATGGACCGGCCGCTGGTCAAGGTTGAGCCCATCAGAGACGGTGGTAGCTGATAACTAAACATATTTAAGAAGGTGGAAAAAACTGCTGGGCAACAGCAGCCGGAGAAAGGAGTGAAAATATGTGAGAGAAACAACTCTGCAGACACCAAGGTCAGTGAACAAGGAGGGGAGGAGTTGCTCCAGGTGCCAGAGCAGAGAATTCCCTGCAGCCTGTGGTGAAGACCATGGTGAGGCAGGCTGTCCCCCTGCAGCCCATGGAGGTCCACGGTGGAGCAGATATCCACCTCCAGCCCGTGACG
>NW_008824437.1:1336177-1342555 GCF_000699105.1 Pygoscelis adeliae | reverse complement strand
GTTTTAAGATTTGGTTTTATTTCTCATTACCCTACTCTGATTTGATTGGTAATAAATTAAATTAATTTCCCCAAGTCGAGTCTGTTTTGCCCGTGACAGTAATTGCTGAGTGATCTCCCCCTGTCCTTATCTTGACCCATGAGCCTTTCATTGTTTTCTCTCCCCTGTCCAGCTGATGAGGGGAAGTTGACAGAGCGGCTTGGTGGGCACCTGGTGTCCAGCCAGGGTCCACCTGCAATACATTGAAACAATTTTCATCCACAAATCACTTAGAATAGTAAACCAACTCTTTCCATTGTCAGCAAGGAAAGCCACATATAAGAGACTGCTTGCAGATAAAATGGTGAGAATTTCCTCTGATTTTCTGACAGACACAAGCACTAAAAATCAAGCCCAACTCAGCCCAAACCCATACCAGAACAGAGAGCTGAACAGCCACTGATCATTAGGGAAATCCCGGCTTACCCGTTCCCCACACACACACTCTCCTCCTCCATGCTGTCCAACCTCCAGTCATGTCACAGCCCTCTGGGACCTGCTTACCTGTCTGTCCTGCAATCGTAGCAAACAGCCTGTGGGGAATCCTGGATGGGATCTTCAGTCCAGCTCTTATCTGGTAATACCTGGGGAGAAAGTATTAAAAATTACACGCTGTTAGATAGGTGACCGCTTGACGCAATGTAAAATTCTGTTGAGGAGAATGGAGAGGAACACATCCTGGGTATCCACACTCAAACAGAAGTGCTCAAGAGAACAGGCATGCTCAGAAATACTGAGTCTTTTCTTCTGGTTTTTAGTTTTAACTAAGGTGTGTTTATATCAATTTTAATCAATCCCCTCCTATTTTACAGCAGGCAGAGTGGACACAGTGGCCTCATGTGTGACTAACGAGGAAAGATTGTGAAAATCCCTTGGCTTCTTGTAGTGAAAAGAGACACAGAAAAATATCTATGATAAAAGGCAGTGAGATCAGACAAAGAGTGACAGAAATTTAATACAAAACAAAGAAAGAGAAAACTTCTGTGGAAAGACAACAAATGCGCTAATGTCACATCTAGGAAAATTCAATTTATACATAGCGATTATCATTTTGCTGTTCCATATTTGAGGCTACCATGTCATGAAAATGTTAGCATTAATCATATCTAAACCAGCTGTATTCTAGTTATTGGCTATCCCATAGGTGATCACTATGCTAGATGAAGGAAGACAGAAAAAGAAAACATCAGCAATTTCACCAGCTTAAGTTACACATGGTGCAGGTTACTTTAGAAAGTTTGCAAATACAAGCTCAGTCTAAACAGAGAAAAAAACTCATCCCAGTCTTCCCTTATCACCACTTTCACAAACGAGGAATAAGAGGCAGTGTGCAGTACAGCACCTAATCCACTACATTGTAGCTCAGGATGCCTCTGCCTGTTTGCAGATCTCCCTCTGACCTGCTGTAACACCACGTTGGTGTCAATCCCCTTTTCTCTGCATTTTCCCTCCTACCCTTTTTTTGGTCTATTTGTTTATAAATTCCTCATACCTCACAAGTGCTTGCAGATATTTTTGGCCTGATTTGTGTCTAATCCTCTAAATATAAAATAAAGGTTAAATTATAACTGTAAATATCTACCCAGCACCTAAAGATGTTACGACACTTAGCAGAATTATTTCCTCAGAAGAGTATAACCATATGTGGAAATGAACGGCTAAAACTCCCAGTTTTCTGTGAACTGCTGTATAAAACAACAGCTCATACAGGTTACGCTTACCGAGAAAATCTTTGCTAGGGGTGTAATAATGGATAAACCAGATCTGTCTCTGCTAGGTTAAAAGCTGAAGAAAGGGGTCTGGTGTGGAAAAAAAAAAAAACATTTCAGAGACAATTGTGTCATGGTCCTTCACAGCTGAAAGCTCATGTTACCCTACCTACTGCAACCGGCAGATCCTTGCCAACTTGGGTATAATTCCAGCACAACCTGTGACATTTTTAGGTATCTGTTTTAGGAAAGAACCTGGGCACGAAAACTCTCCATTTACATTTTAGTTTTCAGAAAAAAAAAAATAAAAGAAGCTCAGATCCTAAATACACGCAGTATCCAGTTAAAAATAACAGCAACCAAATCTAAACTGCCTGATCTTTCTCTCCCTTATGCTGTCATTGCACTATGGTAGGAGTTTTTAATTAATGCTATTGCTTCCGATCTCTTCCACAGCATGTGCAAGAACCATGCCTTAAGACCCCTTGTATTTTCATTACAATCGTATGAATACAATTTTTTAACTGACAGAAATACCCTATTTGGACTACCTGTACAGTTGACTCATTTCCAAATAACAGTAACTTGGTATTAAAGGAGGATTGCCACAGTAGTGTAACGGGACGCTCCTCAGTATGCAGATATTAATGTTTTACTACGTGTCCATTCCACTAGACTTATTCCTAAGAATAACATTCTGTAACTGTCTGGCTACCCCTTTTAGATTTTTGCTGCTTAAGACCGTGGTGGGTTATTCTTCTCTAAGGGCCAAATTCCCACCCAGGTGCTCTCTCACTTCCCCTCATCAACAGGACAGCGGGAGAAAATAGGGTGAAAAATAGGATGAGATAAAGACAGGGAGATCACTTACCAGTTACTGTCACAGGCAAAACAGACTCAACTTGGGGAAAATTAATTTAATTTATTTACAATTGGGTAGTAAGAAACAAAACCAAACATTAAAACAACACCTCCCCCCACCCCACTCCCTTCTTCCCAGGCTGAGCTTCACCCTTTCTGACTCCTCTCCTCCCAAGCAGCTCAGGGGGATGGGAGTTACAGTCAGTCCACAACAGCCCCTCTCTGCCACTCCGTCCTCCTCACGCATTCACTGTTCCGATGTGGACCCTTCCACAGGCTGCAGTCCCCTCAGGAAATATCCAACTGGCTACCTGCTGCCACACTATGACAATGTCTGCCTTCCCTCATCAAGTGTCTCATGTTCAGAAGCATCTCAAGCAGCCCTAAATACTTTCATTAGGAAACTGATTTCTACTGGCTTGGCTTGCGCTCCAGATTAAGTCACCTAAAGCTGGGGAAACTATACATAGGTGGCTAAGGTGCCAGTTTCAATGGCCACGTAGTCAAAACTCTCAGTAGACTTAGAGACGTTCAGCTCCTAAGAGAGGATGCTGGGCAGACCTTGGCTTCACTCATTGTCCAGACTAGAACTGCTGACTACAATAAAGCCTTGGATATCAAAAACACATGAAGATACCTCAATACTGGTGAATTCATAACAAGGTTATTCCCACCAGGAAATAATAAATTTCCTTTGCAATATGGACTAGGTGTAATGACATAAAGGAGCTAGGTCTTCATCTTATTTTAACCTTTCCTTGTTCATCCCCTTAATTTTGGCAAATTTGTTTGAATGTCAGGGATATTCTAGAAGTCATAAATAGACATCTTCCTGTGTACCCACCAAGTTTAACTGCTCAAAACAAAAACTGCATAGAAAAGTCATAGAAACCTAAGGAACTCTCAGATTAAGGTTAACTCTAAGGTTAAAGGTCCAGATGTAAAGAGAATCTGGAGACTAGTAAGGTCTGCAATACTAGTGAATGCAGCCAAAAATGCCACTCATATTTTATAGGTGACCAAACATGTTTTCATTCTTAATAAAAAGAATGAAACTAATTAGTTACCAATAAATGATTTATTGCAAATTATTTGGCACCTAATGCCAAAAGGTCTGGCCTTGATAAAGCAATGGCATAAAGCAATTCCAGTATAAACCATCATGACATTAGACACATTATTCCTAAAGAAAGGCTTTAGAGAATGGTCCTATGACCAGAAGACACAAGAGGCTTCTGAATATCCTGTTGTTTCAAAATTTGTGCAATTGTGCATATGTGTGCATTGCAATGCCTTGCACCTCAAGGTAGTGACACTGTTGGTCAATTAGATTAATGGCAGAGAAGGACAGTGATGTAGAAGATGTCAGATCGAAGTCCCCCAACACCCCAGTGACATTCATGGAAATTAACACAGAGGGCAGTGAAAGTGTTAAAGGCTCAAACCCAAAGATTAAATTAAAAATTAAATAGAAATAGAAATTCTCACAATGTATCAGTTTATTCCTTTTAAAATTGAAAATTTTCCCTGAAAATCTTTAAGAACAAGTCATTTTTCAATGAAAGTTTCAGCAAAATGTTAACAACAACTCCAAAGGAGGTTATAAACATCACAAGCAGAATATGAGCAAAGAACAGCTTCACCTTGGGTGGCCAGAAAAATCAAAAGACATCCTCATTTGAGTTTCACCAGACCTCTTGTTGTCCAGTTAAAGTAAATAACCTCCATACAGGAAACTGAATAAAACCCATTACTTTTTTTTTCTTCTATTTTTAAGCCACATATTAATATTTAAATCATAAGACAGGCAAATATTATCCATTCCTCCTCAGAGCTTCCTCTGAGTCTTTGCAGGCAGGAAGGAATTGTGAAACGGTGACTTTATGCCTAAGCAAAAACATAAAAATGAAGGTTCCTGCTCCCACACTGTGAAGTTGGATGTTACTTCACAGTAGTTTGTGCATTGTGAGGAGGGTTTTCCTGATCAAAATACAGACTACTGCAAGATGCAGTCCCATATATATTCTTCAGCATCAAACAGATAAATATCTCTGTTTCCCCACTCCACTGCCCTACACACTGCTTGGTTGTGCCAGTAGAAGTAATAGCGAGACCAAGATATAAAACAAAACCATGTTAATGTGAGCACAAATAACAAATAAAACACTTTTTGTCAGTACCTTTACAAAAATCCACACTGTTGTATGACTGAATACTGTGCTCAGTCCCTGCTAACAGGACGGTAGATAGAAAATGGATTTGACATGCCAAGACCACTCATTCTGTTACAGTGAGGTACTGCCTGAACTAGAAATGGCATAAATCATGCTGAGAAGCAACAGGTACAGCTGACCATACAGTGTTTCTGGTTTTCCTCAGAATGAAGAGAACCATCTCCAGCTGGCTCTAAATATTTTCATCAGGGAGTGGCCTCATAGGCTAGTCATCCTCACCAGCCTCTTCCAAGCCACCCAAGCAAAAGAGGGATCAGGTTAGTGGCCTGAGCTCTCCTAGAGTCTGCATGACCTGTTCTCACCTGAGTGGAACAACAACCTGAGTGCGGACACTGTGGCAGCAGAGCCTTGAGGGTGGGCTGCCATCTGGGTGGAGGCAATTGCACAGACATGGTTTCTCCTTTGTGTAAGTAGCTGCTGTCTGCGTTTCAGGCTTGGGAATAAATCTGACAGACAAGGGCTTTATCTCTGCCTAGCTGAGTAAACCTCTCCAAAATGATATGAGGCATGAACAGAAAAACTACAAAGAATAGGAACAGCACCTGGAAGTCAAAATCTACACCTAAAACTGGAAAATCAGGCTGAGGTAAACATTGCAAAAGCCACCAAAATAGTTACAGGAGGTCCTCCACCATATATGTGCAGGAAAGGACTGCCTGATAGTGATATGGGGCTGACAGTAATGATAAATGAGAAATTGCCTCCAAAAATAACAAGCTATTTTGCCCTCCTGCTTACCTTTTTTGTGAAGATCACAGATAGGAAAGCTAAAGGGAAGGAGCTTTGAAAAAGATCACAGCCAAGATGCCAAAATCAAAGAGGCCAGCATGCCTAGTGAAGATAAAGCTGGACAACCTTGGCAGAAGTGGCATGTGAACTGGACACTCAGTAATACAGATTTACAACAAATCCAAGAAATCGATAAAAGTACAGAAGGGCTGATGATGAGCAGAAGCTAAACAGTCACTTTGCAAAGGGGCTGAAATGGACAGTACCATGGGCCCTGAGTGTGGCCCAAGATAAGACTTTATGGTACGTTTTGAAGGAAAGAATAATTAGGAAATAAATGAGAAATTGCAATACAATTCCTGTTTTATTACAAATAGGCTAAGTCTAGTTCATTAGAATTAGGCTAGGTAGTACCTCTCTTTGAGTAAACAGCTGGTTTATGGTGGGCTTTTTTTAAGAGAAGAGCAGTGCGGAAAAGCTTATTTAGATTTCAGTAAAGTAGGGAGACCATGGAAAATCGCCAGTTAATGTGGAACAGGTGCTGTGAAGGGAAGATCAGGAAACAGCAAGCTGATTTTATGAAAAGAACTAAAAAAACTTGGCACACTTAATGCAGCAAAACACAGAGCAATCAGATCCCCTCAATCTATAAATACACTGGGAGAAAAAACATCAGGAAGGAAGAAGAGTAGTGAGGTACAAGAAAGTACATTTGTACAAGGAAAACCACATATAAACTGCCCATGAATAAATGCAATTTAGAAATAAGAAGTTATAGATGGCAAAGGAGCAAGACTGTGAAACAA